>NW_028317970.1:3000000-3206897 GCF_062004578.1 Staurois parvus | reverse complement strand
TCCTTCTCTCTCCCTCCCTCCTCTTCCTCTCTCTCACTCCCACCCACGTCCCTCTCCCTCCCCCCCCCCCTCTCTCTCTCTCTCTCTCCCTCTCTCTCTCCTCTCCCTCTCTCCTCCCTCCCCTCCATCTCTTCACACCTTCCTCCTCCCCTTCCCTCTCTCTCCTCCCCTCCCTCTCTCTCTCTCTCTTCTCCCTCTCTCCTCTTCTCTCTCTCTCCCCCTCCCTCCTCCTCCATCTCTCTTTCACCCACCCTCCTCCTCCTCCATCTCTCTCTCTCTCTCCCTCCCTCCTCCTCCATCTCTCTCTCTCCTCCTCCCTCTCTCCTCTCTCTCCTCTCTCCCTCCCTCCTCCTCCATCTCTCTACCACAACCTCCTCCTCCTCCATCTCTCTCTCACTCTCCCTCCTCCTCCATGTCTCTCCATCCCTTCTCATCCATCTCTCTCTCTCACCCTCCCTCCTCCTCCATCTCTCTCACCCTCCCTCCTCCTCCATCTCTCTCACCCTCCCTCCTCCTCCATCTCTCCCCCTCCGTCCTCCCCCATCTCTCTCTCACCCTCCCTCCTCCCCATCTCTCTCTCTCACCCTCCCTTCTCCTCCATCTCTTTCTCTCACCCTCCCCTTCTCCATTTCTCTCTCTCACCCTCCCCCTCCTCCATTTCTCTCTCCCTCTCTCACCCTCCCTCCTCCTCCATCTCGCTCTCTCTCACCCTCCCTCCTCCTCCATCTCGCTCTCTCTCACCCTCCCTCCTCCTCCATCTCACTCTCTCTCCCCTCCATCTCCTCATCTCTCTCTCCCTCACCCTCCTCCTCCTCCATCTTGCTCTCTCTCACCCTCCCTCCTCCTCCATCTCGCTCTCTCTCACCCTCTCTGTTCTTTCTCTTTCTCCCTCTCTCTGTCTCCTCTCTATCTTGTAATTCTTTCTTCCTTTCTTTTTGTCCTCTCTCCTCTCTTTTTCTCCTCTCTCTTGTAATTCTCTCTTCTCTCGCCCTATTTCTTTTACCTTTTTCTCCCTATCTCCTCCCCCCCTTCTCTCTTTCTCACCCTCTCACTTGCCATTCAATCTCTTCTAATTTTCTTCTCTCCCCCTCTCTCTTCTCTCTCTCTCCCACCTCTCTCTTTCTCTCTCTTCCCCCTCTCTCCCGTTTCTCTCTCCCCCTCTCTTTTATTCTCTCTCACCCACTTTCTCTGGATCTCCTCTTCCCCCAACCCTCCTCTCTCTCTCCTCCCTCTCCCCTCTCTCTTCCACTCTCTCTCCCTTGCCATTCACTCTGTCTTGAAATGTTCTCTTCTCTCCCCCCACCTCTCTTTCAATCTCCTCTCTCCTTCCTTTTTAAATGAGCTTTATTGGCAGGACCAAATAACATTTTAACATTGCCAAAGCAGTTTGTATGGGAAGGGGGAGGGGATAAGGGGCAGTATAAGGAGGTATAGGGGAGGGGGAGGGGATAAGGGGCAATATAAGGGGGTATAGGGGAAGAGTCCATGTAAAGGATTTTTATGTCCTCAGTGTTTCCTGTCCCTCTCAGTCTATGGCATGCTGTCACATGTTGTGCGGCTATTTCCATCATTGGCTCCTCTTCTCCCGATAGAACTCTGGAAGTGAAGTCGGGGATGAGAGCGGATAGTCTCTGGAAGTGAAATCGGGGATGAGAGCGGATAGTCTCTGGAAGTGAAGTCGGGGATGAGAGTGGAGAGTCTCTAGAAGTGAAGTCGGGGATGAGAGCGGAGAGTCTCTAGAAGTGAAGTCGGGGATGAGAGCAGAGAGTCTCTGGAAGTGAAGTCGGGGATGAGAGTGGAGAGTCTCTAGAAGTGAAGTCGGGGATGAGAGCGGAGAGTCTCTGGAAGTGAGTGTCCCTCACTGATGAGTACTTGGAGCCCTGTAGCAGAGAATGGTCCTCGTCCTCTAGGACCCTCTGGTCACATGACTGGAAGAAGAGGTGATGGACCTTACACCATGACAGAGTGTCCTGATCATGTCTATGTACAACCTTTCCCCGAGCTGTGCTGTGTCAGCTGGAACCAAAGCCATGTCTAAGGGCCAATTCACACCATTCCTCCTTCCTTCTTTGTTTTGTACTAGCTTTACTTGAAGTGTAAAAAATGTACAATTCATTCCCTGCAATGTCGGCGGATGCAATTTGGTGTGATTCCTGACATTGCAGTGCCATGTGGGATGGTGTACTGCGATAAATTGCAGCATGTCTACATTGTATGGCAGCACCTTGCAGAGCAGGCTTAGGCTGAACTGCAGTGTGAATGGGACAAATAGAAAACAGCTGTTCCTGTGTGTCCCTGTGGTGACAGCCATTTATAATAGTGTCACGGACCAAACACACACCCACGGCAACTAGATAACCAAGGTGTGGTCTGTGACTGAGATAAAGAGGGAATGAGGGGGACTTTGAGCATATAGGACTGGCTGTGATACGCTTTCACAGCCTGCACTACCCCTGATCACCACTAGAGGGAGACTCTACTTCAATCCAGCTGGCTGACCACACACAGGCAGATACAAATCTTATATACAATCTGGTGCACTCTAAGGGTTGGGGAGCAGTCTAGCAATTAGCACACCTTTCTAGGATTCCTCCAGCTATCCTACAAGCTAGAACCCCGGTGTTAATCATTCTTCCACTGTCCACACCCCCCCACACCAGATACAAAACAAATGGTAACCCGCCATACTTATCCCCCTCACCCCTTTTGCAAGCTCATGTTTGCCCACTGTGGTGCACATGGAGGTTGGCACAGATGCAGCACAGGACGTACATATACATGATAGGTGGTACATACGTGTGACATATTTGATTCTACACATGCACATGTCTTCCTTGGCCACGGTGTACTGTTCACACAGATTTTATACCGTGTCCTTTGTGTGTTTCACTGTTTTGACAAAGACTTGTGTACATGTATTGTCATCCATCATTATCATTCATTCATAGATTTCTATGCTTTTTGTGGGTGGTACTCATTGGCGCTGTCCCTGCCTCTGGGTGAGGAGGTGACAACCCGTCTGCAGCACTTTGACTCAATATCTGACCATTTATAAAGAGGTTACAGACACTGTGCAGGCAGGCTCTGAGGAAGGGGCAAGTCCCCGAAACGCGTTAGTCTATTGGAGGCCCAGGGTTCCTGTGGGGATCACCACATCAGGAGGACTGGATATTGCTGTTCTTTATGATGAGCTTTTACATCATTGTCATTTGTGAGTATATCAGTATCTGCTACTTTTATTAATAAATGTCATTTAGGTAATACACTAGGCCGGTGCACCCTCTGTATGTTTTTTTGTATCTGTCATTCTGCTATAGGCCTGGTGGAAAGCAGTTCATTACAGGGGACACTGTACAGGTTCTATATGTAGTCTCGGGGGTCCCTGTGGAAGTCCATGTGTGGACATTTCTACCTATGATAAATAACAGGCTAAACCCACCTGGAGACCTGGGGACACTGTACAGGTTCTATATGTAGTCTCGGGGGTCCCTGTGGAAGTCCATGTGTGGACATTTCTACCTATGATAAATGACAGGCTAAACCCACCTGGAGACTTTCTCCACACCTGGAGTGTGCTGAGTTCTTGGAGAACGTCTACACAGTGTTTCCAGATTGGCTTTATCACCCCAACGAGCTCGCTCCAGTTCATGGATGTCATCATTATGTTTGGAGGATCTCACCAGTCAGGAGCCTTTCCTGTCATCCTACATGTTCCCTTCTGAGGATTGTTCTATCCTTCCAAACAAATGTATGAAATCATGGATGAGTCCTCCTTCTATGTGATCTAGAAGATCTTCAATCACAATGTCTTTATGGATGAAGTGGATGGCCCAGTTTATATATTATTTATTGCTTTACAGCTTTATTCCCTCCAGGATTCATTCTTTATTTATAGAACCATTCAAGGAAGTGTTCTTACTGTGAGAGATCTCCACCACCATTCCTCTGTGACCATTACATCCTTGTCATTTATGTCCAACATCTTCATTATCAGTGGATTGATAGATATTTTTATACTTTAGGATGTATTTAGGCATTTTTTTTACCCAAAAGATCAGTTTTGGAGGTCTCTGTTTTATTATGTATACCTTTGTTTTTATCTTGTGTTCTGTGTCTTTAAGACTTTTCTATATGTAAAAAATATCTTTGTTAAACATTTGGCTGCATAATAGTTTTATTTAATTTATTTATTTTTAATTTTGGAACTTCTGTGGTATCCCTGTAAGGTAGATACAATGCTGGAATGTTTATTATGGGACGTTTCTCGGGGCTGCGGTTACTCTAAACTCGACAAGATGGTGATCTCACTTCTATGGAATACAGACAGGAAGTGATGTCAGGTATAAATGGGAAGTTCCGGGTGAAAGGTGAGGCAGGAGGAAGTAGAGAGAAGATGTTGCTGGAAGTGGCAGCAGAGGAGGTAATAAGAAGTTAATTTCTATTTACACCCAGTAACCCCCTATCATGTCCATCCTCTTCCTCCAGTCATGTCCGTCCTCTTCCTCCATAGTCATGTCCATCCTCTTCCTCCATAGTCATGTCTGTCCTACAGGAGGTCTGTTGGTACATTATTGACTAAAAGGTAGTCAGGGGATCAGTTCTATACATCTTCAGGAGACACTCCAATGCCTTCCCATGACACAGGCTCTGGCAGTGCCCGGTGCTGGAATTCAGAGCTCCAGGAACCCACCACCACTCTGTACAATGTCCTGGATATTACAGTATACTTGGCAATGAAGAGAACTAACCCCTCCCTTCTGCTATTCTCCTCCGACCCACACTGGGTTGTAATTGGAGGGAAGAGAACAGACTCCTCCCCCACAGCTATCTACTCCACCAGCACCATCCTCCTGCTATCCAATCCAATCCCTTCTCTTATTGCAGAGAGTGACAGTGACATCACTCCTGTCAGTCAGCAGGCTGCCAATTATCCTCATTAGCTGCTTCAGTGAAAAGTCAACAAATTCCCCTTTCTGGACATCATGATGACCAGACATTGATCTCATAGCACAGCACTGCCTCAGAGCAAACAAGTCATAGGAAGGATTGTATTTATCATTCCTTGTCTGCAGATCTAAAACTCATCAAAACCAGTTCAGAGACCAAACAAACCCAACAGAGAAAAGGGGATTTCTGATATGGCAGAAAAATGGGGTCCCAGGACTTCCAAGATGTAGCAAATACTAAAATGTTCAGACTAAATGTCTTCCCATGGGGGGAGTAGTTCTTCAATGTCCAGCAACCCTCCTATTCCCCCCTCACATCCACATCCTATTATTGTGTGACCAATACCATCCAAATCATTCTTACTTTCATTTCCCAAAGTTATCCGTCTACAAGGAGACCTGTATAGATCACATGATGGCACCAATGAGGATGGAGGAGGACCGGAGTCACATGACTGAGAAGATACTAAACCTCACCCTGGAGATCATCTACCTGCTGACCGGAGAGGTGAGGAGGATTCTGGGAGGTCACATGACATCTCTCTTATCTCTACTAATAACACACAGACCTGACCGGAGAGGTGAGGAGGATTCTGGGAGGTCACATGACATCTCTCATTTCTTTATTAATTTACAGACCTGACCAGCGAGGTGAGGAGGATTCTGGGAGGTCACATGACATCCCTCTTATCTCTATTAATAACACACAGACCTGACCGGAGAGGTGAGGAGGATTCTGGGAGGTCACATGACATCCCTCTTATCTCTATTAATAACACACAGACCTGACCGGAGAGGTGAGGAGGGTTCTGGGAGGTCACATGACATCCCTCTTATCTCTATTAATAAAACACAGACCTGACCGGAGAGGTGAGGAGGATTCTGGGAGGTCACATGACATCACTCATATCTCTATTAATAAAACACAGACCTGTCTGGAGAGGTGAGGAGGATTCTGGGAGGTCACATGACATCACTGTTATCTCTATTAATAACACACAGACCTGACCGGAGAGGTGAGGAGGATTCTGGGAGGTCACTTGACATCACTTATTTCTGTTAATAAAACACAGACCTGACTGGAGAGGTGAGGAGGATTCTGGGAGGTCACATGACATCACTCTTATCTCTATTAATAAAACACAGACCTGACCGGAGAGGTGAGGAGGATTCTGGGAGGTCACATGACATCTCTCTCATCTCTATTAATAAAACACAGACCTGACCGGAGAGGTGAGGAGGATTCTGGGATTCTAACATGATATTCCTATTGGTTCCTCAATACAGAGATTTCCTCTTCTGAAGTCAGGTGATCATATGACCATCACAGTGCCTCCATGTGACTCCCTAAACCCTGAGAGACACAACATGCAGAAGATTCTAGAAGTCACCAAGAAGATGATGGAGCTGCTGACAGGAGAGGTGAGCGGTGCCGGGAATTCTGGGACATTCTCCAGTAACAGACAAGGGATGTGTCTGGATGGTGACTGTATCATTGTGTGTGTCAGGTTCCTATAAGGTGTCAGGGTGTCACTGTCTATTTCTCCATGGAGGAGTGGGAGTATTTAGAAGGACACAAGGATCTCTACAAGGACGTCATGATGGACAATCAGCAGACTTTCATGAAGATTGTAAGGAAGGAATTTCCCCGGAATGAGACGATATTGAAGCTCACCCTGGAGATCCTCAGCCTGCTGACTGGAGAGGTGAGTGTAATGAAGGGGTTAAATAAAGAAAAAATCCTCTTGTGCTGCCAAACCTAATATGATGAACTAAGAGTGTCTGCAAACACCAAACTGCGTTCCCACAACACTACAAAATAAATGGAGAGATAAATAGTGCTGCGCTACTCACTAAAGCTAACCAGAAAGTAAACACCTGACAGAGCCCCTAACTAAGGTGATAGAAGTGCATACCCAGAGAATCACCAAACACAAGGGAATGAAAAGATCCAAAAACAATGGATGTCCAGCTAGGCAACACCAAATGTGAACAAACCAATGAGTGCAACTTCAACAAATGTGCAAATAGATAGTCTGAGTAATAAATATCAAGGCATAAATAATAATACACAGTATCTCCCAGAAGTGAGTCCCCCCTCCCCCGGACTGTATACTATATATATATATATATATATATATATATATATATACAGTATCTCCCAGAAGTGAGTCCCCCCCTCACATTTGTGTAAATATTTGATTCCCTCTTTTCATGTGACAACACTGAAGAAATGACACTTTGCTACAATGTGACGTAGTCAGTGTACAGCTTGTATAACATGTAAATTTGCTGTCCCCTCAAAATAACTCAACACACCGCCATTAATGTCTAAACCTCTGGCATCAAAAGTGAGTCCACCCCTAAGTGACAAGGTCCAAATTGGGCCCAAAGTGTCAATATTTTGTGTGGCTGCCATTATTTTCCATCACTGCCTTAACCCTCTAGGACATGGAGGTCACCAGAGCTTTACAGGTTGCCACTTGAGTCCTCTTCCACTCCTCCATGATGACATCACGGAGCTGGTGGATGTTAGAGACCTTGCGCTCCTCCACCTTCCGTTTGAGGATGCCCCACAGATGCTCAATAGGATTCAGGTCTGGAGACATGCTTGGCCAGTCCATCACCTTTACCCTCAGCTTCTTTAGCAAGGCAGTGGTGGTCTTGGAGGTGTGTTTGGGGTCGTTATAATGTTGGAATACTGCCCTGTGGCTCAGACTCTGAAGGGAGGGGATCATACTCTGCTTCAGTATGTCACAGTACATGTTGGCATTTATGGTTCCCTTAATGAACTGTATCTCCCCAGTGCCGGCAGCACTCATGCAGCCCCAGACCATGACACTCCGACCACCATGCTTGACTGTAGGCAAGACACACTTGTCTTTGTACTCCTCACCTGGTTGCCGCCACACACGTGACACCATCTGAACCAAATCAGTTGATCTTGGTGTCATCAGACAACAGGACATGGTTCCAGCAATCCATATCCTTAGTCTGCTTGTCTTCAGCAAACTGTGGGCTTCCTTGTGCATCATTTTTAGAAGAGGCTTCCTTCTGGGATGACAGCCATGCAGACCAATTTGATGCAGTGTGCGGCATATGGTCTGAGCACTGACAGACTGACCCCCCACCCCTTCAACCTCTGCAGCACTCTGGCAGCACTCATACGTCTATTTACCAAAGACAACCTCTGGATATGATGCTTAGCACGTGCACTCAACTCCTTTGGTCGACCATGGTGAGGCCTGTTCTGAGTGGAACCTGTCCTGTTACACTGCTGTATGGTCTTGGCCACCGTGCTGCCACTCAGTTTCAGGGTCTCGGCAATCTTCTTATAGCCTAGGCCATCTTTATGTAGAGCAACAATTCTTTTTTCCAGATCCTCAGAGAGTTCTCTGCCATGAGGTGCCATGTTGAACTTCCAGTGACCAGTAAGAGAGAGTGAGAGCGATAACACCAAATGTAACCCACCTGCTCCGCATTCACACCTGAGACCTTGTAACACTAACGAGTCACATGACACCGGGGAGGGAAAATGGCTAATTGGGCCCAATTTGGACTCAATTTTGATGCCAGTGGTTTAGACATTAATGGCGGTGTGTTGAGTTATTTTGAGGGGACAGCAAATTTCCATGTTATACAAGCTGTACACTGACTACGTTACATTGTAGCAAAGTGTCATTTCTTCAGTGTTGTCACATGAAAAGAGAGAATCAAATATTTACAAAAATGTGAGGGGGGCTCACTTCTGGGAGATACTATATATAACAAAGCACACAAAATATAAAGATAATAATATTCCATTAAACACCCGGCTGAGCCCTCAACACAGTGACAGTCTGTGAATAAATGTCCATAAATGCAGCAAAAATCAAGATCTGTAATCTGGTGTAATATGACACCAATTCATCTGAAAAATCTTCAGATCAGCAGATATTAAACACGTGACTTGGAAGAATCCTCCACCAGCGAGCGTGCACGCTCCCCTCCCATATTGATCTATAGGGAATATATGTCAAATCCGCTTTAATATCAACCCGAAATCCAACCAGCTCTCCTCTGTTGTCTGCTGGTGACCCCTCTAGTGATATAAAGATCTATATGGAGGAATCAGGACCTCCTTCCTCCTGTCGGTGACCCCTCTAGTGATATACAGATCTAGATAAAGGAATCAGGACCTCCTTCCTCCCGCTGGTGACCCCTCTGGTGATATAAAGATCTATATAGAGGAATCAGGACCTCCTTCCTCCCGTCGGTGACCCCTCTAGTGACATAAAGATCTATATAGAGGAATCAGGACCTCCTTCCTCCTGCCGTGACCCCTCTAGTGATAGGATCTATATAGAGGAATCAGGACCTCCTTCCTCCTGCCGGTGACCCCTCTAGTGATATAAAGATCTATATAGAGGGATCAGGACCTCCTTCCTCCTGCCGTGACCCCTCTAGTGATAGGATCTATATAGAGGAATCAGGACCTCCTTCCTCCTGCCGGTGACCCCTCTAGTGATATAAAGATCTATATAGAGGAATCGGGACCTCCTTCCTCCTGCCGGTGACCCCTCTAGTGATATAAAGATCTATATAGAGGAATCAGGACCTCCTTCCTCCTGCCGTGACCCCTCTAGTGATAGGATCTATATAGAGGAATCAGGACCTCCTTCCTCCTGCCGGTGACCCCTCTAGTGATATAAAGATCTATATAGAGGGATCGGGACCTCCTTCCTCCTGCCAGTGACCCCTCTAGTGATATAAAGATCTATATAGAGGGATCGGGACCTCCTTCCTCCTGCCGGTGACCCCTCTAGTGATATAAAGATCTATATAGAGGAATCAGGACCTCCTTCCTCCTGCCGGTGACCCCTCTAGTGATATAAAGATCTATATAGAGGAATCAGGACCTCCTTCCTCCTGCCGGTGACCCCTCTAGTGATATAAAGATCTATATAGAGGAATCAGGACCTCCTTCCTCCTGCCGGTGACCCCTCTAGTGATATACAGATCTAGATAAAGGAATCAGGACCTCCTTCCTCCCACCGGTGACCCCTCTAGTGATATAAAGATCTATATAAAGGAATCAGGACCTCCTTCCTCCTGCCGGTGACCCCTCTAGTGATATAAAGATCTATATAAAGGAATCAGGACCTCCTTCCTCCTGCCGGTGACCCCTCTAGTGATATAAAGATCTATATAGAGGAATCGGGACCTCCTTCCTCCCACCGGTGACCCCTCTAGTGATTATAAAGATCTATTTATAGGAATCAGGACCTCCTTCCTGCCGGTGACCCCTCTAGTGATATAAAGATCTATATAGAAGAATTGGGACCTCCTTCCTCCTTCTGTGGACCCCTCTAGTAATGCATCCTAGAATTCTTTTTGCATTCCCCCACTGCTTGGCCACACTGTCTGCTCATTTTGCAATCATCTAGGTAATAAATACCCCTAAGTCCTTTTCCTCTGTAGTGCTGACCAACACTGTCCCCCGATGGTGTTCACTCTCAAGGGATTCTTCTTCCCTGGGTGCATTATTTTACATTTAGAAACATTGAACTGAAATTTCCACTTCTCTGACCAATCTTCCAGCAATGCCAGATCCTGCTCTATGTTACAGACACCTCCAGGGATATCCTCCCTATTACACACCTTTGTATCATCAGCAAAGAGACATCCCCTTACCCAACAACCCTTTAGTTCTCTCACTTACATATAGAACAGGACCCAGTACAGAGCCTTGGGGGACACCACTAGTGACTGGTCTCTGTTCTGAGTGAACCCCATTTACAACCACACTCTGGTATCTATCATTTATCCAACTGCACATCCACTGAACCCCCCAAGGGCTAAGTCCTAGCTTGTCCAACTTCTGTATTAGATCATTATGTGGAACTGTATCACATGCCTTGCTGGAATCAAGATATTCTATGTCCACAGCACCACTCTGGTCCAAAACATTGGTGATATAGTCAAAAGGTCCAATCAGATGAGTCTGCCATGGTCACCCGCCAGCAAAGCCATGCTGCTTTGGATCCAGCAAGTTGTGTGTTGTGTGTCTAGATGATCAATGATCCTTCCTTTCAGGAGTGATTCCATTAACTTGACTACCACCGATGTTAGACTCACTGGCCTGTAATTGCCGGCTTCTACCTTGCTGCCCTTCTTGTGGATCGGTACAATATTAGCTGTCTGTCAGTCAGGGGGGACTTTGTTAGAAGAGATTGATTAAAAAGATCAGTTACTGGTCCAACAACTAGACCTCAAAGTTCTCTGAGAACTCTGGGATGATCCATCAGGGCCCATTGATTTATTAATCTTTAACCGAGCCAGTTCCTCTGCTACCTCTGTCTCCAGAAATCCTAAAACTGATCCATCATTACTGGAACCAATATGATTTCTCAACTTATTATTGTTAGTATAATTGACTTCTGAGAAGACAAAAGTCATTGTTTAAGTGGTTTGCTACATCCAGGTCTCCCCCAACATAGGTGTTGTGCTCAGTTTTCATTTCAGTGATCCCATCGTATTTTTCAATCACTAATGTACCTAAAAAAGGTTTTATCTCCTTTCTTCGTAGATTTAGCAATTTCCTCCTCTTTCTGTGCTTTGGCAGCACTGATAATGTGTTTGGCCTCCTTTTGTATATTTTTATACTCTTCTCTGTCAGCTCCACCTCCTGTTTCCTTGAATCTCCTATATGATGATTTCTTTTCCTTTACTATCCTACTTCTCTCTTTAGTGAACCATATTGGTTGTCTCTTCTGTTTATTCTTACTAACTTGCCTGACATATAATCTAGTTGCCTCCAGGATGGTAGACTCTAACAGTGCCCACTGATTACTTACTCCGGTCCTTTTACTCCAACCTTTCAACTCATTTTTTAGAAATTCGCCCATTTCATCAAAATTTGTCTTTATGAAATCTAAATCTTTTGTTTTTGTATATGATTTTTCAGTTCTTATTGTAATATCAAACCGAAGACATTGGTGATCGCTAGAACCCACATTTTCTCCCACCTCAACATTAGACAGTCGATCCCCATTTGTCAGTACTAGGTCTAGAATATGATCACCTTGGGTTGGACTTTTTACTGTTTTAGAGAAGCCCCATTCAGTGCTTCCATTACATCCCTGCTACTGCTTGTAATAACAGTTTGAGATTTCCAGTTAATGTCAGGCGTGGTGACGTCACCCATAATGAAAACCTCCCCCTTTATTGCCATTTGAGTTATCTCATCAATCAAGAAGTCCTCCTAATCTTCAGTCTGTCCTGGGGGTCTGCATATGACACCAATTCAAAGGGAAGGTCCCTCTCTGGTTGGAAGGCAGACCCAGAGGGTTTCCAGTATTTCATTTGTTGTTTGAATTAATGTTCTCCCTATGCTATGTCTGACATATATGACAACTCCACCTCCCCTCCCCCCTACTCTGTCTTTCCTGTATAGTGTATAGCCTGGTATAGTTCCCAGTCATCTGAATCCTTGAACCACGTCTCTGTAATTACAACAAGGTCCAAGTGGTCCCTAGACATAAGAGCTGTCAGCTCACAAAGCTTGTTGCCTAAACTGGGAGCATTAGTGCAATGACATGACAAGCACTGCCATCTACTGCTTTATGTTTACCAGCAAAAACTGTAACTGAAGTGACCCCATCAGCCCCGTCCTGAGCAACACCAACCTCACATTTGTTTCAGCCTGCTGGGGACAGAAATGATCCTCAACAATGACATCTCTGCCCCCATTTCTCAGTTTAAATGCATGTCCAAAAACCTCCTAAATTCCATAGTAAGGAGCTGAGCGCCCTTGTGTGAGGGATGCAGACCATCTCTATTGTACAGCTCAATGTCAGACCACCTGATGGCATCATGACTAACAGAACCAAAACCTTCAGCTTTGCACCAATCCTTTCACCAAACATTGGACTCTGCTATGCCAAGTACTTCCTCTTGTTGTCCATTATGGACAGGTAAGACCTCTTTGTATCACACAGAACTGTACAGGAGTCATGAAGAAATCTACCGACAATGACACCAGAAGGAGATCTCATCGTATGACCACAAGATCCTCGAGAATCCAGAATCCCATCACCATCCCCCCTCCTCCATCCCTGATCCCTACAAGACAGAAGACACAGAAGATTCTAGAAGTCACAGAGAAGATGATGGAGCTGCTGACAGGAGAGGTGAGCGGTGCCGGGAATTCTGGGACATTCTCCAGTAACAGACAAGGGATGTGTCTGGATGGTGACTGTATCATTGTGTGTGTCAGGTTCCTATAAGGTGTCAGGGTGTCACTGTCTATTTCTCCATGGAGGAGTGGGAGTATTTAGAAGGACACAAGGATCTCTACAAGGACGTCATGATGGACAATCAGCCGCCCCTCACATCACCGGGTAAGAGGAGACTTTATTGTAAAGGAGAGAGCAGTACGGAGGATCCACCTAGATCCCCCATCATCTGATAAACACATAGAAACAATGGATTCAGTCTCAGGAGATGGGAGGCAGCGGTGTGGGACCTCTGCAACTTGTCTCATGTGGACATCTAGGCCTCCACTGATTGCTGAATACCAATATTATGAGTCCTGAGCCTTACACTGTATAATTTATATTGTACATTACATACTCCTGACCCCTGCACTATATACTCTATGTTGTACATTACATACTCCTGACCCCTGCACTATGTACTCTATGTTGTACATTACATACTCCTGACCCCTGCACTATATACTCTATGTTGTACATTACATACTCCTGACCCCTGCACTATATACTCTATGTTGTACATAACATACTCCTGACCCCTGCACTATATACTCTTATGTTGTACATTACATACTCCTGACCCCTGCACTATATACTCTATGTTGTACATTACATACTCCTGACCCCTGCACTATATACTCTATGTTGTACATTACATACTCCTGACCCCTGCACTATATACTCTATGTTGTACATACAATACTCCTGACCCCTGCACTATATACTCTTATGTTGTACATTACATACTCCTGACCCCTGCACTATATACTCTATGTTGTACATTACATACTCCTGACCCCTGCACTATATACTCTATGTTGTACATTACATACTCCTGACCCCTGCACTATATACTCTATGTTGTACATTACATACTCCTGACCCCTGCACTATATACTCCGTGTTGTACATTACATACTCCTGACCCCTGCACTATATACTCTATGTTGTACATTACATACTCCTGACCCCTGCACTATATACTCTATGTTGTACATTACATACTCCTGACCCCTGCACTATATACTCTATGTTGTACATTACATACTCCTGACCCCTGCACTATATACTCTATGTTGTACATTACACACTCCTGACCCCTGCACTATATACTCTATGTTGTACATTACACACTCCTGACCCCTGCACTATATACTCTATGTTGTACTTTACACACTCCTGACCCCTGCACTATATACTCTATGTTGTACTTTACATACTCCTGACCCCTGCACTATATACTCTATGTTGTACTTTACATACTCCTGACCCCTGCACTATATACTCTATGTTGTACATTACATACTCCTGACCCCTGCACTATATACTCTATGTTGTACATTACATACTCCTGACCCCTGCACTATATACTCTATGTTGTACATTACATACTCCTGACCCCTGCACTATATACTCTTATGTTGTACATTACATACTCCTGACCCCTGCACTGTATACTCTATGTTGTACATTACATACTCCTGACCCCTGCACTGTATACTCTATGTTGTACATTAAATACTCCTGACCCCTGCACTATATACTCTATGTTGTACATTACATACTCCTGACCCCTGCACTATATACTCTATGTTGTACATTAAATACTCCTGACCCCTGCACTATTAATATTATACAGGATTTATATAGTGCCAACAGTTTGTTCAGCACTTTACAATATAACGGGAGACAATACAGCAACAATACAGTTCAATACAAGAGGGATAGGAGGACCCTGATCCTGGGAGCTTACAATCTAGGAGGAAGAGGGTAGTAGTACAAAAGATAGTAACTGTGGGGGATGGACTGGTAGGAGGAGTAGAAGATTCCATTATTAGCTGAGGGCAGGATAGGCTTCCCTTAAGAGTTGGTTTTCAGAGATTGCCTAAAAGGGAGCAGAGTAGGCGATAGTCTGATAAATTAGGGTAGAGAGTTCCAGAGGATGGGAAAAGTTCTGGAAAAGTCCTGGAGACGAGCATGGGAGGAGGAGACAAGGGAGCTAGAGAGTAGGAGGTCTTGCAAGGAGCGGAGAGGACGGTTTGGGTGATAGTTAGAGATAAGGTCGGTGATGTAATTTGGGGCGGAGTTATAAATGGCTTTATACGTTATTGTTAATGTTTTGAATTTTATCCATTGGGCAATGGGAAGCCAGTGGAGGGATTGGCAAAGAGTGGTGGAGGACACTGAGTGGGGGCCAGTGGAGGGATTGGCATCGAGGGGTGGAGGACACTGAATGGAGGCCTGTGGAGGGATTGGCAGAGAGGGGTGGAGGACACTGAGTGGAGGTCAGTGGAGGGATTGGCAGAGAGGAATGGAGGACACTGAGTGGAGGCCAGTGGAGGGATTGGCAGAGAGGGGTGGAGGACACTGAGTTGTGGCCAGTGGAGGGACTGGCAGAGAGGGGTGGAGGACATTGAATGGAGGCCAGTGGAGAGATTGGCAGAGAGGGGTGGAGGACATTGAATGGAGGCCAGTGGAGGGATTGGCAGAGAGGGGTGACAGATACAGAATGGTTAGTAAGGTGGATGAGTCTGGCAGCAGCATTCATGATAGACTGAAGAGGGGATAGCCTGCGATGAGGTCAGCCAATGAGGAGGGAGTTACAATAGTCAAGGTGAGATATAACAAGGGAGGGAATAAGTTGCTTAGTGGTTTCCGAGGTTAGGAACGGGTGTATCTTGGAGATGTTGCGGAGGTGAAGTCTACATGATTTGGACAGTGATTGGATTTGGGGGTGAAAGGACAGATGGGAGTCTAGGATTACACCTAGTACCCTGGCATGAGGGGTGGGACTGATGGTTGTATTATTGATCTTGATGGAGAAGTCAGGGGGGGCACGGACTGGGGGGAATACTAAGAGCTCAGTTTTGGAAAGATTGAGTTTGAGGAAGTGGAGTGACATCCATGCCGATATGTCACTTAGTAGGTTAGTAATGCGAGAGGAGACTGAAGGGGTGAGGTGAGGAGGAGACTGAGGGGGTGAGGTGAGGAGGAGACTGAAGGGGTGAGGTGAGGAGGAGACTGAAGGGGTGAGGTGTGGAGGAGACTGAAGGGGTGAGGTGAGGAGGAGACTGAAGGGGTGAGGTGAGGGGTAGAAAGATAGATTTGTGTGTCATCAGCATTGAGATGGTACTTAAAGCCATGGGAGTTTATCAAGTGAGCAAGGGGGAGGTGTAGATGGAGAAGAGAAGGGGTCCAAGGACAGAACCTTCAGGGACCCCTACAGAAAGAGAGAGTGAAGAGGAAGAGGAAGCATTATAGGTAACGCTGAAGGAGCGCTGCGATAGGTAGGAGGAAAACCAGGAGAGAGCAGAGTCTCGGAGGCCAAGAGAGTGGAGTTTTTTTTTGAGGAGGGATGGTCAACCATATCAAAAGCTGCAGAGAGGTCAAGTAGTAGTAGTATGGACTAATGGCCATTGGTTGGGAGGAGTACGGAGTAGTGGCCATTGGTTCAGATGAGAACGGAGTAGTGGCCATTGGTTGGGACTAGTAGGGAGCAGTGGCCATTGGTTGGGATGAGTACGGAGTAGTGGTCATTGGTTGGGATGAGTATGGAGTAGTGACCATTAGTTGGGATGAGTACGGAGTAGTGGCCATTGGTTGGGACTAGTAGGGAGCAGTGGCCATTGGTTGGGATGAGTACGGAGTAGTGGTCGTTGGTTGGGATGAGTACGGAGTAGTGGCTGTTGGTTGGGATGAGTACGGAGTAGTGGTCATTGGTTGGGCTGAGTACGGAGTAGTGGCCATTGGTTGGGATGAGTACGGAGTAGTGGCCATTAGTTGGGATGAGTATGGAGTAGTGGCCATTGGTTGGGCTGAGTACGGAGTAGTAGCCATTGGTTGGGATGAGTATGGAGTAGTGGCCATTGGTTGGGATGAGTACGGAGTAGTGGCCATTGGTTTTTGCAGTTAGTAGATCATTAGTGAGGTTTAGTAGGGCGGTGTCAGTGGAGTGTAGCGAGCAAAAACCAGACTGTAAAGAGTCAAGAAGATTGTTGTCGGTGAGGGAGGAGCTCAGGCGATTGTAGACTAAGCGTTCTAGGAGTTTAGAGGTAAACAGGAGCAGGGAGATGGGTCTTAAGTTGTTCAGGTTGGTGGGTCCAGGGAGGGCTTGTTAAGTATGGGAGTGATGTGCGCATGCTTTAGAGGGGAGGGGAAGGCACCAGTAGAGAGGGAAAGATTGAAGATGTGAGTGAGGGAGCATAGGATGGAAGAAGAGGGTGACCATAGTAGTTGTGAGGGGACAGGATCCAGGAGGCAGGTGGTGAGACGGGCTTCTGAGAAAACCTTAGTGACCTCTTCAGTAGTAGCGAGGTCAGAAGAGGAAAGTGTTGAGGAAGGTTTAGTATAAGGTCTGGTAAGTGGGATGGATGTCTGTGCAGTGGTGACACCCCTACGAATTGCGTCAATCTTGTTTTTGCAATCTCGTGAGCAGTGAGTGAGGTACTGGGTGGAGGTGGAGAAAGTAGAGAGTTAAAAGTAGAGAAGAGACGATGAGGACTAGATGACAAGGTATTAATAAGAGTGACAAAGTCTTCTTGTTTGGCAGCATGAAGGGAGGAATTGTATGTGAAGAAAGCAGATTTATATCGGGTGAATGCTTGCTGAGATTTGGTTTTACACCACAATCGCTCCAACGCACAACTATGTCACTTAAGATGTCTGGTGTGGTCAGTCTGCCACGGATGTAACGGTCGGGGCCTGATGCTTCGTGTTGTTAGAGGAGCAAGTGAGTCTAATGCGGATGAAAGTGAACTGTTGTAGACAGCAGTGGCCAGGTCAGGGCAGGACAGGGGAGAGATTCTGTCATAGAGTTGGTCAGTTGCAGAGTGGAAAGGAGCCGGGTTCAAGTTCTGAAGGTTTCTGCGGGTAATTGTTGGCTGCTTGGAGGGATAGGTGTTTGAAGATGAGGAGACTGTGAAGGTGATGAGATTGTGATCAGAGAGAGGAAAGGGGGTGTTTGTGAGGTTGTAGGGAGTGCAAAGATGGGAGAAAACAAGGTCCAATGTATTCCGATCAGAGTGAGTGGAGGATGGTATACATTGTGCTAATGTATTCCATGTCCACTGCCATCCCTCTGTCCAAGTATACCACGTCAACCGCCACCCCTCTGTCCCAGTATACCATGTCCACCGCCACCCCTCTGTCCCAGTATACCACGTCCACCGCCACCCCTCTGTCCAAGTATACCACATCCACCGCCACCCCTCTGTCCAAGTATACCACGTCCACCGCCACCCCTCTGTCCAAGTATATCACATCCTCTGCCACCCCTCTGTCCAAGTATACCACGTCCACCGCCACCCCTCTGTCCAAGTATACCACGTCCACCGCCACCCCTCTGTCCAAGGATTTTCTCACCTCCAAACTAACCTGTTTCATGATGGTTTAATCCCAGATCACTTCTACATGTTGTCTACAGAAAACATTTAAGCTTCCACTGATTACAGAATACTAATACTGTGAGTCCTGACCCTTATACTATATAACTTGTACATTACATACTCCTGACCCCTGCACTATATACTCTATGTTGTACATTACATACTCCTGACCCCTGCACTATATACTCTATGTTGTACATTACATACTCCTGACCCCTGCACTATATACTCTATGTTGTACATTACATACTCCTGACCCCTGCACTATATACTCTATGTTGTACATTACATACTCCTGACCCCTGCACTATATACTCTATGTTGTACATTACATACTCCTGACCCCTGCACTATATACTCTTTGTTGTACATTACATACTCCTGACCCTTGCACTATATACTCTATGTTGTACATTACATACTCCTGACCCCTGCACTATATACTCTATGTTGTACATTACATACTCCTGACCCCTGCACTATATACTCTATGTTGTACATTACATACTCCTGACCCCTGCACTAAATACTCCATGTTGTACATTACATACTCCTGACCCCTGCACTATATACTCTATGTTGTACATTCCATAGTCCTGACCCCTGCACTATATACTCTGTTGTACATTACATACTCCTGACTTCTGCTCTCCCCCTCCCCCCACTGCTATATATACACATAATATGGATTCTCTTTTGTTACACCCATTTCCTACCATATGGACATTTTATATCGGATGATGTGATTGGAGCTCAGACTTTTACATGGTGATAATAACGTGATAACATCCTCCAACTTTGGACCCTTAAACAGAAAGTGATAATGAGGGAGGAGTCAATACCCCAATGATGGTGGTCTTCAGGATCAGTCCAGTCTTCATCTTGGTTGTTCTCCCCCCATCCTCACTCTCTGACCTCTGGTGGGGCTCAGCCCCGCTGTTCTTCATGACTAAATCATGGACTAAATAAGGAAGTGCAGTACTTCTTGTGTTGGGAAGATGGCGATAGAGGGGGTGGGGACCCTCGTCCTATAATCCCCTCATCACTGTCCCTCCTATAAAAGACAGTTCTGGTTGTTTCCTCACTCTCTGACTAAGGTCCATGAATAAAGAAATGACCTGGTAGGAGATCAGAGGAGCCATTTCCTAGTTCCCTTGAGGGTGGAATTGTAAGCTCCTCAGAGACCAAGCTGCCTGATGTGGGCGGAGTCCTGGTTTTGGGGAACCAATCAGCTTCTGTCTAGTAATCCTCTTTGTCTTTGTATTTTAGTCCATGGCCGGGAGATGAGGAAAACCTCCGAGGATTGTCTCACTTTGTCTCCAGACTGGAAAGTAGAAGATGAGGACATCACACAGTATAGTCCAGGAGAAAACCCGGCTCCCTCCAATGTCCATCCGGCACCACCCAGTGTAGATGGACCATCGGATTCCTCGTATCCTGAGGAACCTCAGACTGTGAGGGACCGGGCCGGCCTTCCAACAGGGAAGAGGTTCTCCTGTACTGAGTGCGGGAAGGGTTTCCTTTATAAATCCAATTTTAATGTTCATAAAAGATCTCACACGGGGGAGAAGCCGTATTCCTGTCCTGAGTGCGGGAAATGTTTTTCACGGAAGTCCAATCTTTACACACATCAGAGATCTCACACGGGGGAGAAGCCATATTTTTGTACTGAGTGCGGGAAATGTTTTTCAGGTCATTCTAATCTTTTCAGACATCAGAGATCTCACACGGGGGTGAAGCCATATTCCTGTCCTGTGTGTGGGAAATGTTTTGTAGAAAAATCAACACTTATCATACATCAGAGGTCTCACACAGGGGAGAAGCCATATTCATGCCCTGAGTGTGGGAAATGTTTTTCGAAGAAGTCCGATCTTTACACACACCAGAGATCTCACACAGGGGAAAAACCATTTTCCTGTTCGGAGTGTGGGAAATGTTTTTCGAGGAAGTCCATTCTTTACATACATCAAAGATCGCACACGGGGGAGAAGCCGTATTCCTGTCCTGAGTGCGGGAAGGGTTTATGGTGGAAATCAGAGCTTATTGTGCATAAAAGATCTCACACGGGGGAGAAGCCGTATTCCTGTCCTGAATGCGGGAAATGTTTCTGTTCTAAATCCAAACTTAATAGACATAAAAGATCTCACACGGGGGAAAAGCCGTATTCCTGTCCTGAGTGTGGGAAATGTTTTGTAGAAAAATCAACACTTATCATACATCAGAGGTCTCACACAGGGGAGAAGCCGTATTCCTGCCCTGAGTGTGGGAAATGTTTTTCGAAGAAGTCCGATCTTTACACACATCAGAGATCTCACACAGGGGAAAATCCATTTTCCTGTCCTGAGTGCGGGAAATGTTATTCAAGGAAGACCCATCTTTCCAGACATCAGAGATCTCACACGGGGGAAAAGCCATTTTCCTGTCCTGAGTGTGGGAAATGTTTCCCTTCTAAATTCCGTCTTAATGAGCACAAAAGATTTCACACTGGTGAAAAACCATATTCCTGTCCTGAGTGCGGGAAATGTTTTTCACAAAAGTCTAATCTTAAAACACATCAGAGATCTCACACAGGGGAGAAGCCGTATTCCTGTTCTGAATGCGGGAAATGTTTTTCACTGAAGTCCAGTCTTTATACACATCAGAGATCTCACACAGGGGAGAAGCCGTATTCCTGTCCGGAGTGCAAGAAATGTTTTTCAAGGAAGTTCAGTCTTTACATACATCAAAGATCTCATACAGGGGAAAAGCCATTTTCCTGTCCAGAGTGCGGGAAATGTTTCTCTTCTAAATTCAATCTTAATGAGCACAAAAGATTTCACACTGGTGAAAAATGATATTCCTGTCCTGAGTGCGGGAAATGTTTTTCACAAAAGTCTAATCTTAAAATACACCAGAGATCTCACACGGGAGAGAAGCCGTATTCCTGTCCTGAGTGCGGGAAATGTTTTTCACAGAATTCCAGTCTTTATACACATCAGAGATCTCACACAGGGAGAAGCCATATTCCTGTCCTGAGTGTGGGAAATGTTTTTCAGTGAAGTCCAATCTTTCCAAACATCAGAGATCTCACACAGGAGAGAAGCCACTTTGCTGTCCTGAGTGAGGGAAATGTTCCTCACTGAAGTCCTGTCTTCCTGTACATCAGGGGTCCCACACAACCCTGGAGGTGTATTAGTGCCTTGAGTGCGGGAAATGTCTTCTAGATGAATGTTGCTGGACATCCCAGCTCTCATGTGGGGAAGAAGCACACCCTGATATACACCTCAGATATACTCCATGGCTGATCTTCATCATGGAAGAAACAGTTCATAAGGAGATCAGAGGCCCCCAAAGACATGGATGAAGTGTGGGACCGGGTTGGCCATTGATGGCAGGAGAAGAAGTTTTCAATGTATTTTCCATCAATGGAAGACATTCCAGCAGCTCAGATGTGATCCTAATAACATTGGTTCCCCCATTCACACAGGAGGAATGGACATGAACTCTCACTGAGGGAATTGCTATACAAACATTCTATGAATAGACCCCCAAATGTCAGGAGACGTTTCTATAAAGACGGGAAGTATGGAGCAGAGAAATGAATAGACCTCCCAGCAATGTTATTACCAGGCTGCAGCTAGGGGGAGCTCTAATGTCACCCCAGCAGAGGGATCCCATCTAGCCCACATTAACCCTCTCACTGCCAGAGCTGTTTCTGCATGATTTTGCACACATGGGAAAATGCAGATTTTGGTCCTGAAGATGAGATAAACCCCCAAACATCTATTCTGTGACATCAGAGGCCCTGGAGAATAAAATGGTGGTGATTGTTAAGGTGTTCCCCGTACACAGATTCCCCTTCATATCCGCCTTTATTTCCTCCTTTCCCCCATTTTCTATGTTGGGATCTTTTCTACAATACTTTGTTATAATAATGGAACACGTTGTGTATTGTATTGTACACCAATAATAATGACTCCGCCCCCACATTCCAGACAAGGGATCTTCCTGACCAATCGGATTCCTTCCTTTACTATTTCCTGATTTTTATGCTTCAATCTTGTTAAATGTAAAATTATAATAAAACATTTATTGAACAAAAACTATTGTGTGTGTCGGTGCAATGACGGCAAACTTCAATATAGAACATTGCTCCTCGGTGACACCTCACACCCTTCAATAACGGCGCAGAGTGCGGGGGTCAGCAGTATATCATATACAGCCCACCATACAGAGTGCAGAGGGGGGCTGTAGTGTGCTCCCCCTTCTGATCCATACCAGGCCACATGTCCACAACATGGGGGTCACCTTACCAGGGGGGATTCCCCCAGGCATAGCACCTTGTCACCTTGGCTGGTGGGTGTGGGGATCTGTGGGTGGGGGTCATATTGGATTCTGGTAACCCCCTTTAATAACAAGGGGCCCCCATATACCGTTCCCCCATGTGAATGAGTATGGGGTATATAGTACCCGACAATAGCACCAGCCCAATGACAGCTCCCTGAACTGTCATCATCTACATAAGTGAAGGGACAGGGATGGTGGGACCTTATTACCCAAATGTGACCAGTGACCATATTTGGTCAGTGATGTCACTGCTATCCCCGCCCCCTTCCTTACATGTCAGGGATTCCCAATGACATCACTGATTCCTGGGGGTGTGGCCGCTGTACCCATCCATGTCTTCCTCAGGCACCAGTGACAGCGGGAAGCTGTTATATATAGAAGTGGTAGAAATGTCTCTTCTATATGTGATGATCGGCTCCTGCAAAACACGGGACCGGAACAGGCAAAGTTTGGTTTGTACTGTCGTCTCATCCCTACTCTCCAACCACTAAACCCAGAGATCATCCCAAGTGGTCATTGTATTTGTCCCTTACATTGGTGACCAATGGGAGAAGGACCCCTTATATCAGTGGTCAGTGTAGTGGTCCCTTACATTGGTGACCAATGGGAGAAGGACCCCCTTATATCAGTGGTCAGTGTAGTGGTCCCTTACATTGGTGACCAATGGGAGAAGGACCCCCTTATATCAGTGGTCAGTGTAGTGGTCCCTTACATTGGTGACCAATGGGAGAAGGACCCCTTATATCAGTGGTCAGTGTAGTGATCCCTTACATTGGTGACCAATGGGAGAAGGACCCCCTTATATCACTGGTCAGTCTAGTGGTCCCTTACATTGGTGACCAATGGGAGAAGGACCCTCTTATATCAGTGGTCAGTGTAGTGGTCCCTTACATTGGTGACCAATGGGAGAAGGACCCCCTTATATCAGTGGTCAGTGTAGTGGTCCCTTACATTGGTGACCAATGGGAGAAGGACCCCCTTATATCAGTGGTCAGTGTAGTGGTCCCTTACATTGGTGACCAATGGGAGAAGGACCCCTTATATCAGTGGTCAGTGTAGTGATCCCTTACATTGGTGACCAATGGGAGAAGGACCCCCTTATATCAGTGGTCAGTCTAGTGGTCCCTTACATTGGTGACCAATGGGAGAAGGACCCTCTTATATCAGTGGTCAGTGTAGTGGTCCCTTACATTGGTGACCAATGGGAGAAGGACCCTCTTATATCTGTAGTCAGTGTAGTGGTCCCTTACTTTGGTGACCAATGGGAGAAGGACCCCCTTATATCAGTGGTCAGTGTAGTGGTCCCTTACATTGGTGACCAATGGGAGAAGGACCCCCTTATATCAGTGGTCAGTGTAGTGGTCCCTTACATTGGTGACCAATGGGAGAAGGACCCCCTTATATCAGTGGTCAGTGTAGTGGTCCCTTACATTGGTGACCAATGGGAGAAGGACCCCTTATGTCAGTGGTCAGTGTAGTGGTCCCTTACTTTGGTGACCAATGGGAGAAGGACCCTCTTATATCAGTGGTCAGTGTAGTGGTCCCTTACTTTGGTGACCGATGGAGAAGGACCCTCTTATATCAGTGGTCAGTGTAGTGGTCCCTTACTTTTGTGACCAATGGGAGAAGGACCCCATATCAGTGGTCAGTGGAGTGATCCCTTACATTGGTGACCAATGGGAGAAGGACCCCTTATATCAGTGGTCAGTGTAGTGGTCCCTTACATTAGTGACCAATGGGAAAATGATTCCCTTACATCAGTTGTCAGCATAGTGGTCCCTTACATTGGTGACCAATGGGAGAAGGACCCCTTATATAAGTGGTCAGTGCAATGGTCCCCTACATTGGTGACCAATGGGAGAAGGACCCCTTATGTCAGTGGCCAGTGTAGTGGTCCCTTACTTTGGTGACCAATGGGAGAAGGACCCTTTTATATAAGTGGTCAGTGTAGTGGTCCCTTACTTTGGTGACCAATGGGAGAAGGACCCCTTATATCAGTGGTCAGTGTAGTGGTCCCTTACATTGGTGACCAATGGGAGAAGGACCCCTTATATCAGTGGTCAGTGTTGTGGTCCCTTACATTAGTGACCAATGGGAAAAGGATTCCCTTACATCAGTTGTCAGCATAGTGGTCCCTTACATTGGTGACCAATGGGAGAAGGACCCCTTATATCAGTGGTCAATGCAATGGTCCCCTACATTGGTGACCAATGGGAGAAGGACCCCTTATGTCAGTGGTCAGTGTAGTGGTCCCTTACTTTGGTGACCAATGGGAGAAGGACCCTCTTATATCAGTGATCAGTGTAGTGGTCCCTTACATTGGTGACCGATGGGAGAAGGACCCTCTTATATCAGTGGTCAGTGTAGTGGTCCCTTACTTTGGTGACCAATGGGAGAAGGACCCTCTTATATCAGTGGTCAGTGTAGTGGTCCCTTACTTTGGTGACCAATGGGAGAAGGACCCTCTTATATCAGTGGTCAGTGTAGTGGTCCCTTACTTTGGTGACCAATGGGAGAAGGACCCTTTTATATCAGTGGTCAGTGTAGTGGTCCCTTACTTTGGTGACCGATGGGAGAAGGACCCTCTTATATCAGTGGTCAGTGTAGTGGTCCCTTACTTTGGTGACCAATGGGAGAAGGATCCCCCTTACATCAGAGGTTAAACTATTGGTTCTTTACATTAGGGACCAATGGGAGAATTCCCTTCTATCAGTGGTCAGAGCAGTGGTCCCTTACATTTGTGACTGATTGGAGAATTTCTGACTGATTGGAAGACCTCAGTTATGAGGAATGACTACAAACATGAAATGTATTCTCCTTGGAGATGAGATCCTTCAGAGGAGATATGATAATGATATAGAAATATATTTGTAACATAAATGTGGGAGTCGGGTAGTTCTGCCAGTAGCTGAGATGTGACGTGATCTGTAGAAGGATGTGATTGTAGATCTAGTTTCATTCCGTGTTATTAGAGATTCAGTATTCAGTAATCAGTCAGAGACATATGGTCACCAATTAGCATGTGAAAGGACAGAGCAGCTTCTAGGCCAGGAGTGACACCGAGATGCCAATAGAACTCATCCATGTAGACATGGATTTCTCACCTTCCTGAACCTGAAACAAGAGCTGTAGGCTGATCAGGTGAAGGCTCCAAAATGTCTGCCAGCTCTGATTTATACCAACAGATCAGAGGAATCTATTTCATCTCTCATAAAAGCTAAAATATTAGTTGCAGAGAGATGAAAATACTTCTGATTGGACACATTTTAAGCTCCATGTCCATATAAAACTGAATATGTATCCTCTGTAGAATCCCGGGGAAACACACAAAAATGGCACCTGATTGTGACAGCTGAACAGTGATTGGTACTGTCACGATCGGACTGATGTGCTGGTGTCAAAAATCCTATCTCTGACCCAACGATCAGAGTCATTCCTGGCCCATTGGATCCAGGTCACTTCAGAACACAGAACGTCCTGTAGGCTGATACAGAAACATCCCCCAGGGTTGATTGGTCAAGGGCTAAAGTCCCACCCACATTCAAATTTCAATAAATTGAGGAGCCTGAGATATGGACGGGGTGATTCCTATGGAACCAGTACAATTGGGGAATTGCGGACAATTCTGACATGCTTCTGTCACAGGATAAACCTCGATAAAGTTTATTTCTGTTTTTATCCCTTTTATTTTCCTAGTGAATAGCCAACTCTGTGGGTCTTCTTGTCTTTTTTGTAATTCCTTTTCTTTGTATATATTTTATGCACCGCTCACTTCCAGGATAATAAATCTAAAATTAATAAGTGACTTCTGTGTACTAAGCTCGGGCTCATATCTCCAGAGAGATTGTTGTATTGTAGCATCTATGTGCTCGGTCTAAGTTCATTGAAAATCTGTATGCAATTGTACTGTGTGTTGGCAGATTGCAGGCAGATTGTAAAGTAGCAGATCTGCTAAACGGAGATCTGTGTGTGTGGTGGCCCAGCAGACCACTCTGTGGACAAACTGTTGGGTGGTGGCAAGCTACCGTGTGTGGTGTGTCTGGTGTGGGGGTGTGTGGATAGTGGAAGAGTGATTAACATTGGGGTTCTAGCTTGTAGGATAGCTGGAGGAATCCTAGAGGGGTGTGCTATGTGCTAGATTGCTCCTCAGAGCCGTGAGCGTGTGTTCCATGACAGTGTCGTATTAATCTGGGGGTGTGCACTTCTGGGGCCTGGAGTGTTCTGATTGGACCACCAGTACCTGTGTCGTATTAATCTGGTGGTGTGAACTGCTGGGACCTGGAGGGTTCTGATTGGACCACCAGTACCTGTGTCGTATTATTCTGGTGGTGTGCACTTCTGGGGCCTGAAGTGTTCTGATTGGACCACCAGTACCTGTGTCGTATTAATCTGGTGGTGTAAACTACTCTGGACTGGAGTGTTCTGATTGGACCACCAGTACCTGTGTCGTATTAATTTGGTGGTGTAAACTGCTCTGGACTGGAGTGTCCTGATTGGACCACTGGTACCTGTTTCATATTAATCTGGAGGTGTGCACTACTGGGGCATGGAGAGTTCTGATTGGATCACATGTACCTGTGTCATATTAATCTGGTGGTGTGCACTACTGGGGCATGGAGAGTTCTGATTGGATCACAGGTACCTGTGTCATATTAATCTGGTGGTGTGAACTGCTGAGACCTGGAGTGTTCTGATTGGACCACCATATTAATCTGGGGGCCATGTGTTCCATCAGTGGAATGATTCTGGAAGGATGAGCTCCAGCTATGTATATGGGTGATGTCCAGGGGTGGTTATCATGCTTCCATGATCCTAAATGCTGAGCATGCCCAGTGCACTCCCTTCCCTAACAACACTGAGCTCAGCCGTGCTCCTATAGAAGAAAGCACACGTGTATGTGCGACATTTGAACACGGATATGAGATCAGTCCTGTGTTGCTGGATATAATATAGGCAGTGTGGGAATTTCCCATCTGGAATGGCCTACAGGTATGGCGGCTACATGAAGCAGCATTTTATAAAACTGCACAGTGTATGTCATCTACGTGGACCCCTTGTCTGCTCAGAGTATTCTACCCAAAAAGCAAGTACATCTTTAACCCCTTCCTGATACGGCATATACTCGGCCACAAGAAACTGGGTCATAACCACCTGCCCTCCGGAACATTTTATCCTCTTCCTGACCAGGCCATTTTTTGCTATACTGCACTGCGCTACATTAAAGGGTAATTGCGCACTAATGCAATGCAGTACCCAAACAAAATTCATATAATTTTTTTCCCACAAATAGAGATTTCTTTTGGCAGTATTTGATCACCTCTGGGTTTTTAATTTTTTGTGATATAAACAAAAAAATACCAAAAATTTAGAAAAATTATATTTTCTACTTTCTGTTATAAAAAAATCCAATACATTTAAATGTCTTCATAAATTAAGATTAAAGTGTATTAAGCTGGATGGTAAAAGAAAAAATCTGAGTAAGTATATATTGGTTTCTGTAAAAGTTATAGAGTCTACAAACTATGGTACATATACCGGAATTTATGCAACTTTTACTTTCTGACTATCAGATGCTAAAATGCCAGGGCAGTATGAACTCCCCCCAAATAACCCCTTTTTGGAAAGACACCCCAAGGAATTTGCTGAGATGCATGTTGTGTCCATGAAAGATTTAATTTTTTGGCACAAGTTTTTAAAAAAATTACAAAACACTTTTTTTTTTTTGTTTTGTTTACACAAAATTGTAATTTTAATAAGATCTTTCTCACACATGCCTTGGTTGTATGTGAAATTACACCCCAAAGCACATTCTGCTACTTCTGAGCATGGAGCTATCACTTGTGAGACTTTTCTATTGCCTAGCTGCATACAGAGGTCAAAAACCAATGACCCCCTTCAGGCTTTCAAGAGCTGGAATTTTCTCATGTCACTTCCTCACCACCTACCACAGTTTTGGAGGCCCTGAAATGGCAGGATAGTAGAAGCACCCCCCAAAAGACCCATTTTTGGAAAGTAAACACCCCAAGGTATTTGCTGAGAGGAATGAAGATTTTATTTTTTGCCACAAGTTTTTGGGACATTAAAAAAAAAAAAAAAATTATATATATATATATGCACAGTTGTGTTCAAAATAATAGCAGTCAGACATCACTAACCGGATCAATCACTGTTTTTGGTGGAAATGATATTTCTACATGGCAAATAATTTCCTAGCAGGTGTAGTAGAGTAATAGAAATCCAACAGACCCCACAGTCATGACATGCATGCTGCTGATTCTGTGTCATTGAATCACTCATTGAGAGGCGTGTTCAATATAATAGCAGTGTGGAGTTCTATTAGTGAGGTCATTCATTCTTTGAAAAACAGGTGGCAATTATTGCCCTTATTTAAGGAAGGAAGGCAGCAAATGTTGCACATGCTGGTTACAGTGCATTTCTCTCTGAAATTCTGAGGAAAATGGGTCATTAGAGACATTGTTCAGAAGAACAGCGTACCTTGATTAAAAAGTTGATTGGAGAGGGGAAAACATATAAAGAAGTGCAGAAAATGATCGGCTGCTCAGCTAAAATGATCACAAATGCTTTAAAATGGCAACCAAAACCTGAAAAAAGTGGAAGAAAGCGAAAAACTACCATTGGAATGGATAGAAGAATAGCCAAAATGGCGCGGACTCAGCCAACAATCAGCTCCAGGAAGATGAAAGAAGGTGTGACGTTCCCTGTGAGGACTCAGCCAACAATCAGCTCCAGGAAGATGAAAGAAGGTGTGACGTTCCCTGTGAGGACTGTTACAATTAGAAGACGCCGATGTGAAGCCAAGCTATCTGCAAGAAGTCCCCGCAAAGTCCCACTGTTGGGAAAAAGACGTGTGCTGAAGAGGTTACAATCTGCCAAAGAGCACATTGACTGGCCTAAAGAGAAATGGCGCAACATTTTGTGGACTGATGAAAGTAAGATTGTTCTTTTTGGGTCTAGTGGGCGGAGACAGTTTGTCAGACGACCCCCAAACACTGAATTCAAGCCACAGTACACTGTGAAGACCGTGAAGCATGGTGGTGCAAGCATCATGATATGGGGATGTTTCTCATACTACGGTGTTGGGCCTATTTATCGCATACCAGGGATCATGGATCAGTTTGAATACATCAGAATACTTGAAGAGGTCATGCTGCCTTATGCTGAAGAGGAAATGCCCTTGAAATGGGTGTTCCAACAAGACAACGACCCCAAACACACCAGTAAACGTGCAACATCTTGGTTCCAGACCAACAAGATGGCCGTTATGGAGTGGCCAGCCCAATCCCCGGATCTTCATCCAATAGAAAACTTGTGGGGTGACATCAAAAATGCCGTTTCTGAGGCAAAACCAAGAAATAGAGAAGAACTGTGGAATGTGGTCCAATCATCCTGGGCTGGAATACCTGATCACAGGGGCCAGAAGTTGGGTGACTCCATGCAACACAGATGTACAGCAGTTCTCAGAAACAGTGCGACTACAACCAAATATTCATGAAGTCATTCAAAGGAAAGCAAAATCTTCAAACATTTCTCAGTTTATATAGTGAATGTTTGAGTTTGTAAAGAAGAATACAAACACTGCCATTTTTTTGAACCGTCTAATATTCACTTTTCTTCCATCTTTTTAGAGGAACAACACAAATTTGATCTATTTTTCTTCATGTTGTGATTTGGAATAGAATGTGTTGTGTTCCCAATGCATTTGTGTGGATGGAAATAGAAGCTATTAGAGGGATTTTCAGCTTTATTCACTTTTTTTAACACACTGCTATTATTTTGAACACAACTGTATATACACACAAACAATATAGAAACATATTTGCACAAAGTTGTCACTTTAGTGAGATATTTCTCACACATGCCATGGGTATATGTGGAATTACACTCCAAAATACATTTTGCTACTTCTCCCGAGTATGGGAATATCACATGTGTAAGACCTTTTGGGAGCCTAGCTAGGTATGAGGGTCAAAAACTAATGACCACCTTCTGGCTTTCAAAGGCATAAATTTCTCATTTCACTTCCTCACTACCTATCACATGGCGCTGTTTACATCCAGCAAAACCGTAAGTGAATAAATGCTCATCACTTCTAGTTTCTTAGATCATGGAGAAGATCGGAGTCATACCGGTACATCGCCGGTCCTTGTTGGGCACCTATGCAATGTTCTTTTTTTCATACAGTATGTGGGCTGAACAATAACGAAAAAAAAATAACCTAACAGATTCCTCCATTCACATTGATCGATGTGGATGAAGAAATCTTTGGCAGAAAAAGGATGATATGCCCACCATTAGAATCTACCACCCTGCATCCACCCACTTCTAGTGTTGGGCATACATGCAATGTTCTTTTTTTCATTTAGCTCATTTTCATTTCATTCATCAATCGATGTGGATGGAGAAATCTTTCCCAGAAAAAAGTAAAAAAAAAAAATAGGTCCATGCATAGGCATGGTCCACCCACTGACTACCCCAGGCCCCTCATGCTTGGGCATACAGTACACATTTTCTTTTTTAACTACGGATAAGAAATCTCCTCCTGCAGCACTGAAGGCACTGACCTCTGTATTCTGAGAGCAGCACCCTCCTGCTGTCAGAATACACACAATAAGCAGGCTTTCTCCCCCTTTCTATGTCGGGTGGTAAAGAGCTGTTGGGGGATTCCCCTACTATTAGGCTGCACTGCACCACAGCAGCCAATTCCAAGATTTAATAAGTGTCTAAAAAGTGGCATCCTTGTATAGAAATGTCCTCATACAAATAGTACCCCTTCCAGGAGTAAGGGTGGCACCAAGCCCCATACTATCTTGCTCCCCATGTAGTCTGGACATTCGGGGGGCTCCACTTCACTGCTTTTCCCTCATAAACTCTAACATTGTATGTATAGCCTACCACCCTCTCACTGAGCTGATACATTTTGACCCCAGATCTGACACACTTACTGAGGAGATATTGCTTGAATACAAGGTGACCAGAAGAATTCATGAAGGACTCATCTAAGCAGATGTTTTGTGGGGGCGTATACACATCTGCACATTTTTGGGACCAATAGTTTACAAGGAGCCAACTTTTGTGGCTCTGATCATAGTCAGGGTCACCCCGAGGACGGCAGAGTATTGTCATTAACCACTTCCAGTCTGGACACTTTTACCCCCTTCCTGACCAGGGAGATTTTCAGCTTTCAGCGCTATCACACTTTGAATGACAATTGCGCGGTCATGCAACACTGTGCCCAAATGAATTTTTTACCATTTTTTTGAGACAGATAAAGCTTTATTTTTGTGGTATTTATTCACCGCTGAGATTTTTATTTTTTTCCTGTGTAAATGAAAATGTCCAAAAACTTTTATTAAATTTTGCAAATAAATAATATTTCATCATAAATCTTGGCCAAAATTTATTCCGTTATCTTTTTAGTAAAAAAAAAATCCAAATTAGTTTATAACAAAAAATTATAATTATTAAACATTTTTTTTTTACATTTTTATTTAATTTTTTATATTATTATTATTTATTTTTTTTTACATACTGTCACTCTAGCAGTACAGTGTCACCATGGTGACACTGTACTACATATGGGGGGTGATTAATATTTTTTTTTTCTACACTGATTGCTTTTACACCCATATAGGATGTAAAAGCAATCATTTCTCTTTCTCTCTGTCTGCAGTCTTGCAGTCATTGAGAAGTACTGAGTGAGCTGTTATTGGTCACTGCTTGTCACATGGTACAAGGCTGTTGTGAATAGCCCTGTACCATGTGATCTCTGTGATCATTCACAGATTTCACACGTAGTAGGCAATGATGTCACAAGTGACATCTTTCTTACTACTTTGCATGTGATCACTGATTGGCCAATCAGTGATCACATGATGAGGACTTCGTACAGAGGTCCTGCCCAATGACCGGTGTTTCTCTGTGTCTGGAGGACACAGCGGGCACCAGATCACGGTGCTGCACGCTCCCAGGGAGCGCTTACAAGCAGGAGGTGGGGAGGCTGTTTATAAATGGCCACCCAACCCTGCAGTGCCACCATCCGGCCGTTTATATAGAACGGCCGGTCTGGAAGTGGTTAAAATGTATAAAAAGCATTATATTCTCATATCTATGCCTGACCATTGCAACAGAGAACTCGAACATATGATGAGTCGGGTCTGTGGACCAATATGATCGCAATTCATTCTCTTTTATAATGCTCATGTTGAGGGTTAGGCCTCAAAATGTTAAACTCAGAAACCATAATACGTTTCCAATTGGATGGTCTGGCAAGGTACAAATTCAGGTTGGTGGCAATGTACTGATCAGCATAAAGATTGCTTTAGTCCGCAATGAAATTATACAGTTCGTCTGTGAAAAACAGCTATGAATAATTCAAGGGGAGTAGGGAAATTTGCTGTTTCCCCCTGAATTCCAGGTTGGTCAGCGCATGGGGGAAGTGTGGGTGCTGCAGAATTTGAGGACTGTCAATCAGGATCTGCAAACACACAATCCGGAAGGACACTATGGGCTCCATGGGCCTGTGTGCAAATTCTTGGTGGCTGCGGGATACTAGTGCTAGTCGCCTCACCAACTTGGACTGCTCTTCTGGGACTCACCACATCCTCATGAGATGCTGCAGTGCTGGTGTGCAAAAGGCCAAGATATACTAGGCTGCCGGTGCCCAGCAGCTCACAAAAAGGTAGTGCAATAGTTGTTCTGGCACTCTGCTGCATATGACAATAATCGTGCATTTTTAGCAGCTCAGCAACCTAGGCATGGAGTCGGGTACACCTGACCTTAGCAGGAACCTCTTCTCCATCATCTGAGCTATCTTTCAGGATGCCACTGCTTTCTACAGGTTTGTATTCTGATCCTGATTCTGACAGTGAGAACCCCCCTTCATTCTCCTCTGACATGCTCAGAATCCTGTAGGCCTCTTCACTAGTGTACTTTTCTTTGGACATTTTGGCCACTAAAGTTATAGGTATATAGTGCGACCCGCGGGAAAAAGAGCTCCTGGCTGTCAGGGACTGCTTGAACTACTACAAATAAAATTTACCTGCAAGTGCTAGCAGAGATCAGGCCTGATTCTGCTAATGCTGCGGTTTTGTGTGCAATGTATCAGAGGGGACAGTGATCTATTGACACTGCACTTGGGGGGGGCTGAATGCAAGTACTGGAGGGTATCAAGGCTGATCCTGCAAACGCTGCATTTTTGGGGACACTATACTATTGTGGATGCTAGTATAGTTCTGATCAAAGATACTGATCCCTTCAGACACTATACTAGCAATGGCAGTTATAGTGTGTCTGTGATAATGGGTCAGGCAATCAGAGAGATAGCTGTGGATGGTGGTAATGTGGTGGACAATCTGATGCTATCTGGGAGGGACACTGATGCTATCTGACATCACCTGTGACACTAATACAGTAAAACAAAATCTGTAAACTGTACTAATGACACTGGTGAAAGGGCAGTGAAAGGGTTAACTGGACGGTGATCAAGGGGTTAAATGTGCTTGCCTAGGTGTTAGTAAGTGTAGGTGTGCTGTTTGTACTCACACAGGTCTGCTCTCTGGGGGGCTCCAGGAGAGAAGATCCGTGCAGTTCCCGTGTCTGTGTTTACATATATGGGGACACGGGCTGATCTGTGATTCGGTACAGGTGATCAGCAGGTCTAGGCCAAAAATCATTGGCCCGTACATGATAATCATCTTATGCTGTACCGAATGACAGCACAGTGAGGGGCTCGTACATGTACATGTACATGTACATGTATGTAATCTGGAGCAGCAGGGCTGCCCTAACGCAGTATAAGTGTGGTGGGCGATCTTGAACTGGATAAAGTCAGTTTGTTTGCCGATGATCTTTTGCTAGTTTTTCTCCAACCCAACACCTCCCTGCCAGTCCTATTCTCTGTACTCCATACATTTCCCTTTCCAATGCAGCAGTCGTCTCTTTACAACAGAATTATAGTTTCCTTGGCCCACCTCCTACCTGGATTATTTGGGCATTCATCTCCCTCGCTCGTACAACACACTCCATGAGGCCAACTACATCCCTACTTTCAAATACCTGAAAGTCCTACTATTGTCCTGGACTCATCTTCACCTCTCCTGGATAGAGAAAATCAGCGATGAAAAATTGGCAATTTTACCAAAACTCCTTTACTTATGTAGCCCTACCCGCTAAAGTTTTGGGTCCCTCTATAGTCCTGCACAGCCAGGCAACACACATTTTCACATAGACTTGCATGCAGGAGTCAGTTTTTGTGATTTTATTAGGGGATTGTAACTTGGATAGGGTAAGGGGTGTACAGGAGGCCCAATGGAACTGCGGAAATGAGGACAACTTCCTGAACTACGCACATGTCTTTACACAAAAAAAATCCTTTTCTTGTTAAGCTATCCAGCATCTTGTACCACCCTAGACTTCAGATGAATTCTCCTCCCATCCAGCTATGTGAGAGAAATCCCTGGGCTGGGGATCCAGTGCCTGCCATGTTAGAATAAGGCAGTCCTGGATAGTTGCTAATCTGGATTCCCTCTAGAGTGCTCCTTCCCCTATCTGGTCCAGGGGGTGCAGGTTTACTCACTTGGGCCTTCTCCTGTGCTGCTGGTGGGTCGTTGGCTGCTACCAGGCCTTCTAGCTGGGCAGCACCTTCCCTGCATTACAGGTGGTCCTCTCTCAGCAGGCCGGTAAAGTCCCAAGCTTTCCCTCTTCCAAGGTCCTTCTGCCTGGAGGTGAGCCCATCTACCATCTGGGCCCCCTCCCAGGCTCCTGTTCTCTAGCCTTATATCCTCCTCTTTCACTTGAACTCTGCCACTGGTGAGCAGGCTCAGTTACTCCTAAAGTATGTCCTGGCCCCTTGCCAAGCCTCCTTTTGGGGATTTGCCAGGATCCTCTAAGAGTACAGACCAGCCACTCCTCACCTCCACCCACTGCTTCCAGATCTTTCTCCAACGTTTTAGGGCAGGAGGAAGTTCCAGAAGGACTGATCTGCAGAGCCTTTCAGCCCTGACTCAAATTTGACCCACCTGGCTATCACACCCAGGATGCTACTCAGCCCTCTATCTAACAATTAGAGCTAGAGCTCCCCCAAGCTGACTAGGAGGGTGCTACACTTATCTCATACTCTTCCAATCCCCATCCCCTCCTATACTCTCAAATCTTTTTAAAATCAGGTCTTGCGATTCAAATGGGCAAAGGGCCACAAATCTCAAGCCATACTATGTTTATACATAAGAAACAAGGTTTGGGCTTGGAGGTTCCAGTTTGTAATAAATATTTCTTGGTGCCCAGATTACCCCACTAACCCCCCTTTACACCACAATACATGGCTCCTTATGGGCTGACTTAGAAGCATTGCTCTGTTCTCAAACGTCTTGCCGTTCACTCCCATGGATTCCTCCAAAATCTAGACCTACGTCTATCAGCCTCTTGATGGGTCACACACTCTGCACCTGGGACTCTAATAAATATTCCAGCAACTTAATATCACCTCACTTGCCTCTCTTTCCTGTTTTGGGCAATCCAATATTTCCTCAGGTTTTAGTCTCATCACATTTCACAGAAATTTAGGAAAAATACCAACACCTCACCCACTCAACTTTTTTGTTTCCTACAAATTAAACACTGGTTGACCACCATAATTACTAACAAAGATCTTTCCTTGTTTGAACATATCTGCTACCGCACTCCTCTTTTCTCCAAACTTATCTCAATTATCTATTCCCAACTGAACGACCTTAAAAGTCCTAGAGGCCACATTTATGTCCATAAGTGGGAACATGACCTTAGAGACACTAGAGACAAGGAAGACTGGATACATATTTGGATCAGGATAGGCTCCTGCCCTATCAACATGCTTACTCTTCATTCAGGCATTAAATGCATTTCCAGGTGGTCTATGTCCCAACCCATTTAGCACACTGTCACGGATAAAAAGCGCACACCTACGGCGACTAGCTAACCGAGGCATGGTCTATCCGGGAATGAGGGGAACTTACTATGAACATATAAGACTGGCCGTGATACACTTTCACAGCCTGCACTACCTCTGGCCACCACTAGAGGGGGACTTCACTCCAATCTAGCTGGCTGACCACTCACAGGCAGAGACAAATCTTATATACAATCTGGTGCACTCTAAAGGTTGGGGAGCAGTCTACCAATTAGCACATCCTTCTAGGATTCCTCCAGCTATCCTACAAGCTAGCACCCCGGTGTTAATAACTCTTCCACTGTTCACACACCCCCACAGCAGACAAACCCCACACGGTAGCTTGCCACCACCTAACAGTTTGTCCGCAGACTGGTCTGCTGGGTCACCACACACCCACAGATCTCCGTCTGGCAGATCTGTTACTTTACAATCTTCATGCAATCTGTCAGCACACAGTACAATTGCATATAGATTGGCAATGAACTTAGACTGAGCACATAGACACTACAATACAACATCTCTCCAGAGGTATGAGCCCTGTGGTTATCGTTCAGAAATTACATTCATTTTAAAATTGAATGTTAAAAGTGAAAGATCATTTTCAAACGACATTCGTCCATTCATTGAATGTTCAAAGAATATTCATATCACTTTTCTTAAGAATATTCTCGTCCAGAAATCTACACATGTATGGTCAGCTTTAGACTGAGCACATAGACACTACAATACAACAATCTCTCCGGAGATATGAGCCCGAGCTTAGTACACAGAAGTCACTTGTTCAATTTATGATTCAATATCCTAAAAGCGGGCGGAGCATAAAATATGTACAAAGAAAAAAGAGTTACAGAAAATACAAAAAGACACACAATTGGCTATTCACTATGAGATAAAAAGGAGATAAAAACAGAAATACAACTTTTACCAAGATTTATCCTGCGACTGGAGCAAGTCAGAGAAAGTCCGCGATTCGCCAGTCATATGGAACCGACTCCGTACGAATCACACCGTCCATATCTCAGGGTCCTCAATTTATTGAAATATGGCTGTGGGTGGGATTTTATCCCTTGGCCAATCAGCCCTGGGGGGTGTCCTTGTACCAGCCCACAGGACATTCTGTGTTCTGAAGTGTCCATAGCTGAGTGGGCCAGGAACAGTTCCAGTGGCTGAGTCAAGGATAGAGTTCCCAACACCAGCGTATCAGTGCGATCATGACAGTACCAATCATTGTTCAACTGTCGCAATCAGGTGCCATATATTTGTTTTGTGTGTTTCTCCGGGATTCTACAGAGGCTACAAATACATTTTTACATGGACATGGAGCCTAAAATGTGTCCAATCAGAAGGAAGTATTTCCATCTCTCTGCAACTAATATTTTAGCTTTTATGAGAGAGGAAATAGATTCCTCTGATCTGTGGATATAAATCAGAGCTGGCAGACCTTTCAGAGCCACTCCTGGTCTCCTGCTGGTTGGTTATGGCTAGAGCTCTTCTTTTTTGGAATTCAAGAAGGTGAGACATCCATGTCCACCCCGATGTGAAAGTTGTATTGGCATCTCGGTGTCACTCCTGGCCTAGAAGCTGCTCTGTCCTTTCACATGCTAATTGGTGAACATATGTCTCTGACTGATTACTGAATCTCTAATAACACGGAATGAAACTAGATCTACAATCACATCCTTCTACAGATCACGTCACATCTCAGCTACTGGCAGAACTACCCGACTCCCACATTTATGTTACAATGTTCCTGGCCACTGAACCCTTTTTGCTGAGCCGTATATGACATCCTCCTGACCAATGAAATCTAAATGCTGGGCTGTAAAAGACCTGATCTTCCCCATGTACATTGTACCATGAGCTGCATATGACATACTACTTCTGACCACTTCATACTGTATGAGGGCTGTATATCATATACTCCTGACCACTGCACTCTGTACTGTATATGAAATACTCCTGACCACTGCACTCTGTACTGTATATGAAATACTCCTGACCACTGCACTCTGTACTGTATATGAAATACTCCTGACCACTACACTCTGTACTGTATATGAAATACTCCTGACCACTGCACTCTGTACTGTATATGAAATACTCCTGACCCCTGCACTCTGTACTGTATATGAAATACTCCTGACCACTGCACTCTGTACTGTATATGAAACACTCCTGACCACTGCACTCTGTACTGTATATGAAATACTCCTGACCACTGCATGCTGGACTGTATATGAAATACTCCTGACCACTGCACTCTGGACTGTATATGAAATACTCCTGACCACTACATTCTGTACTGTATATGAAATACTCCTGACCCCTGCACTCTGTACTGTATATGAAATACTCCTGACCACTACTCTGTACTGTATATGAAATACTCCTGACCACTGCACTCTGTACTGTATATGAAATACTCCTGACCACTGCATGCTGGACTGTATATGAAATACTCCTGACCACTGCACTCTGTACTGTATATGAAATACTCCTGACCACTACATTCTGTACTGTATATGAAATACTCCTGACCCCTGCACTCTGTACTGTATATGAAATACTCCTGACCACTGCACTCTGTACTGTATATGAAACACTCCTGACCACTGCACTCTGTACTGTATATGAAATACTCCTGACCACTGCACTCTGTACTGTATATGAAACACTCCTGACCACTGCACTCTGTACTGTATATGAAACACTCCTGACCACTGCACTCTGTACTGTATATGAAATACTCCTGACCACTGCACTCTGTACTGTATATAATAGACTCCTTACCCCTGCACTCTGTACTGTATATAATAGACTCCTGACTCCTGCACTCTGTACTGTATATAATAGACTCCTGACCCCTGCACTCTGTACTGTATATAATAGACTCCTGCACTCTGTACTGTATATAATAGACTCCTGACTCCTGCACTCTGTACTGTATATAATAGACTCCTGACCCCTGCACTCTGTACTGTATATAATAGACTCCTGACTCCTGCACTCTGTACTGTATATAATAGACTCCTGACCCCTGCACTCTGTACTGTATATAATAGACTCCTGACCCCTGCACTCTGTACTGTATATAATAGACTCCTGACCCCTGCACTCTGTACTGTATATAATAGACTCCTGACCCCTGCACTCTGTACTGTATATAATAGACTCCTGACCCCTGCACTCTGTACTGTATATAATAGACTCCTGACCCCTGCACTCTGTACTGTATATAATAGACTCCTGACCCCTGCACTCTGTACTGTATATAATAGACTCCTGACCCCTGCACTCTGTACTGTATATAATAGACTCCTGACCCCTGCACTCTGGGCCATTATTCCTGATTAACAGTAAACTGATGACCTGTAAAGGCTTTTGAAGTCACCTATGAGTCATTTTTGGATACCAGATTTTCATCATTGCAGCGACACACAATTTTTTTTGTTACTGTTTATTATATTTTTACTTTAACAAGACTGTAGTCATAAAAACAAGGAAATAGTAAAGCTGGAAATCTGATTGGTCAGGAAGCCTCTAACAGCATGAAGAGTTGATCATCCAAGGGGGGGCTCTAAAACACCCCAACTGAGCCTAAATACTAGTACAATAAGTAACCATATTCATTACTTCTACTATTTTGTTCTTCCTGGGTATTCTCATTTGGGGTAATGTGGGTACAAACCATCTGAAGCAAGAAGATTTTCTCTCTATACCCTTCCCCCCCTCCTCAGATCCCCTCCCCCCTTCTCTTTCCCCCCAATCCACCCCATCCCTCCCTCCCATTCTTACCTAACCCTTGGTCCCATTCTAGCCCTGGAATCAGTTGTGGTACATTACCTATCGATTCCTTGCCTGAATGTATATCAGGGTGTGCTTCTTCCCCACATGAGAGCTGGGATGTCCAGCAACATTCATATAGAAGACTTTTCCCGCACTCAAGGCACTAATACACCTCCAGGGTTGTGTGGGACCCCTGATGTACAGGAAGACAGGACTTCAGTGAGGAACATTTCCCTCACTCAGGACAGGAAAGTGGCTTCTCCCCGTGTGAGATCTCTGATGTTTGTAAAGACTGGACTTCCATGAAAAACATTTCCCGCACTCAGGACAGGAATATGGCATCTCCCCCGTGTGACATCTCTGATGTGTGTAAAGATTGAACTTTTGTGAAAAACATTTCCCGCACTCAAGACAGAAATAAGGCTTCTCTCCCGTGTGAGATCTTTGATGTGTGTAAAGCATAGACTTCTGTGTAAAACATTTCCCGCACTCAAGACAGGAAAAAGGTTTCTCCCCTGTATGAGATCTCTGATGTGTATAAAAATGTGACTTGTGTGAAAAACATTTCCCACACATAGGACAGGAAAATGGCTTCTCCCCTGTGTGAGATCTCTGATGTGTATAAAAATGTGACTTATGTGAAAAACATTTCCCGCACTCAGGACAGGAAAATGGCTTCTCCCCCGTGTGCAATCTCCGATGTGCAGAAAGATTGGACTTGTCTGAAAAGCATTTCCCGCACACAGTACAAGAATACGGCTTCTCCCCCGTGTGAGATCTTTTATGCACATTAAGTTTGGATTTAGAACGGAAATCTTTTCCGCACTCAGTACAGGAGAAGCTCTTCCCTGTTGGAAGGCCGGCCCGGTCCCGCACAGTCTGAGGTTCCTCAGGATACGAGGAATCCGATGGTCCATTTACACTGGGTGGTGCCGGATGGACATTGGAGGGAGCCGGGTTTTCTCCTGGACTATACTGTGTGATGTCCTCATCTTCTACTTTCCAGTCTGGAGACAAAGTGAGACAATCCTCGGAGGTGTTCCTCATCTCCCGGCCATGGACTAAAATACAAAGACAAAGAGGATTACTAGACAGGAGCTGATTGGTTCCCCCAAACCAGGACTCCGCCCACATCAGGCAGCTTGGTCTCTGAGGAGCTTACAATTCCACCCTCAAGGGAACTAGGAAATGGCTCCTCTGATCTCCTACCAGGTCATTTCTTTATTCATGGACCTTAGTCAGAGAGTGAGGAAACAACCAGAACTGTCTTTTATAGGAGGGACAGTGATGAGGGGATTATAGGACGAGGGTCCCCACCCCCTCTATCACTCATCGCCATCTTCCCAACACAAGAAGTACTGCACTTCCTTATTTACTCCATGATTTAGTCATGAAGAACAGCGGGGCTGAGCCCCACCAGAGGTCAGAGAGTGAGGATGGGGGGAGAACAACCAAGATGAAGACTGGACTGATCCTGAAGACCACCATCATTGGGGTATTGACTCCTCCCTCATTATCACTTTCTGTTTAAGGGTCCAAAGTTGGAGGATGTTATCACATTATTATCACCATGTAAAAGTCTGTGCTCCAATCACATCATCCGATATAAAATGTCCAGCTGGGAGGAAATAGGTGTAACAGACTATGTAATGTACAACATATAGTGTAAGATACAATAGATAGGACTATATAGTATCAGAATTGTGTAATGTACAACATAGAGTATATAGTGCAGGGGTCAGGAGTATGTAATGTATAATATAAAAGTTTACTGTAGACAAGTTGCAGAGATCCCACACCGCTGCCTCCCATCTCCTGAGACTGCACTCAGTGACTTGGGTCTGAGACACTACAGACATATCCCTCCACCCGGCACAGCCAGCAGATAACAGAGCAAGGAACCCTGGGAGAAATGTTCTGTCAGAGATCTTACTAGACCCGGACATGGGGTAGAAGACCCAAAACACATAATCGAGGTCAATCAACATTTTTCTGCCAGCTGAACCCCAGAACCTCCATAAATCCAGTCTAGATACATAAATTGTGTCTGCAGCACAGAGAAGGAAGATTATCCGAGAGAAATCCAGGAATACAGGACGGGGAACACAGCTCAGGAAAGTGACCAGGGGATTACAGGCTGATATCACCCAGTCCCCGCCCTACTCTGGACCAATCAGTGAGCAGTATGGGTGGAGGAATGGATTTAGTGTTCATGACCCACCTGTGCTGATCTCTGTAGGAGTGTCCTCCTCTATAAATGTCCCCGTTATTCCATCCTCCTCCATAGACTGCTGATCATCCCTCACATACGCCTCTTCTTCTTCTGATTTAACCTCAACTTTTATATCGATCAGATCTTCAACCTAAACCAAAACAATAATAGAAGAGCTCATCTGTAAAACATAAACTCCAATATTGTGGCATCACATAAAAAAATCACTTCTTGAGTCCATGTTATAGATGCTCTGTCCCACCAACCTTGTAATAGTGAGGGATGGTGTGACCTTCCTGTGTGGAATCCCAGGAATACAGAGGACGGGGACATCTCTCTGGTGGGTTCCTGGTATTAGGTGGCTCCATCATATCCTTGTGTCCTTCTGAAAACTCCTCCATCACTCCATACTCCTCATCCTCCTCTTTATACTCTTCTTTAACATCAATATTATCATCCCCGAGGATTCCACTCTGAAAGATATAATAAAACATTCATTGTAACAAACATGCTGTGTATAAATCACAACTACCAATAATTGTCATCATCTACCTGATGATGGTGAGGGATGGTGTGACCTTCCTGTGTGGAATCCCGGGAATACAGAGGACGGGGACATCTCTCTGGTGGGTTCCCATGACTGGATCCATCTGTAGGAAACACACACACTGACTGAATCCATTGTTTCTATGTGTTTATCAGATGATGGGGGATCTAGGTGGATCCTCCGTACTGCTCTCTCCTTTACAATAAAGTCTCCTCTTACCCGGTGATGTGAGGGGCGGCTGATTGTCCATCATGACGTCCTTGTAGAGATCCTTGTGTCCTTCTAAATACTCCCACTCCTCCATGGAGAAATAGACAGTGACACCCTGACACCTTATAGGAACCTGACACACACAATGATACAGTCACCATCCAGACACATCCCTTGTCTGTTACTGGAGAATGTCCCAGAATTCCCGGCACCGCTCACCTCTCCTGTCAGCAGCTCAGTGATCTCTCTGGTGACTTCTAGAATCTTCTTCTTCTTTCTCTCTTCTATCAGGGAGGGAGGTGGAGGCAATGTGATGTCATATGATCTCCAGACTTCACAGGAGGAAAACTCTACATCTGAACACAAATAGTCACATCAAATGATATTCCCAGAATCCTCCTCACCTCTCCATTCAGGTCTCCATTTTATTAAAGCCCCACTTCAGGCTGAGGTATAATTCCCCCCACAGGACCCCCACACTATGCAGGGTATAAGGAATTCTGACGTCATAACACAACGCAGGATCTACAGTTCTGATTTGCTTATGAGGATGCCAAGGGTCCCCCACATCCTAACACCATAGAATAAGAAGAAAGGAGATAAATTATTATTATTATTATACAGGATTTATATGGCGCCAACAGTGTGCTCAGCGCTGTACAGAATGAAGGCAGACATTACAGTTACAATACAATTTGGTAGCAGAGGAAGCAGAGGGCCGGCTTGTTAGAGCTGACAATCTAGGAGATCATTCCTTTATGTCTAATACATTTTTAATTCCATCTGTTCCATGTTACATGTCAGTGATGGTGATGTCACAGTTCCCATGGTAACCCCACGGGGCCATCCAGTCTTGTTGTTTCTGCTATGTTAGCCTTCAGTTCCATCCTTTCCCATATATCTTCATTTATGTCCTTTTCTAGCTCTCCTGTCCCTGATGCCAGTTACCTACAAACCAGTTTTGATGTCAAACTTCGGTTTAGGATTTGTCAGTCTTTGGTCTACAATACATTTTAGTCATCTGAATTATTTTAGTTTTAGTCATATTTTAGTCGACTCAAATAGTTTAGTCAACAAAATGAACACGGCTTGAAACTGCAGCCGAGGGCCGGAAACAGCCCTTTGCTTGCCTTTATCTAGCCCCTGGGGCACTATTCCCCCAATGACACCAATGATGGGGCATCATTTCTGACTGTTACACCAACAATGGATCACTATCTCCCCCCCACCAATACCACCGATGGGGCACTATTCCTTCCACTGACATCAACCACAGGTCACTAGTCCCCCAATGACACCAATGATGGGACACTGTTTACTCCCACTAATGCCAGGATGTTTTCTACTATCACTGTCCACAGTCAGACCCCCTGAAGTCTGAAGACAGTAAACTGGCCCTTTGTTTACAAAGTTTGGAGAACCCGCTATATGATGTAATTTTATTTTATCGGTCATTCCTAGAGGGACATTAGGAGGAGGAGCTGTGAGGTCAGTGTGATGTCATAGGATTCTCTGACTCTGGATGGAGGGACATTAGGAGGAGGAGCTGTGAGGTCAGTGTGATGTCATAGGATTCTCTGACTCTGGATGGAAGGACATTGGGAGGAGGAGCTGTGAGGTCAATGTGATGTCATAGGATTCTCTGACTCTAGATGGAGGGACATTGGGAGGAGCTGTGAGGTCAGTGTGATGTCATAGGATTCTCTGACTCTGGATGGAGGGACATTGGGAGGAGGAGCTGTGAGGTCAGTGTGATGTCATAGGATTTTCTGACTCTAGATGGAGGGACATTGGGGGGAGGAGCTGTGAGGTCAGTGTGATGTCATAGGATTCTCTGACTCTGGATGGAGGGACATTGGGAGGAGGAGCTGTGAGGTCAGTGTGATGTCATAGGATTCTCTGACTCTGGATGGAGGGACATTGGGAGGAGGAGCTGTGAGGTCAGTGTGATGTCATAGGATTCTCTGACTCTGGATGGAAGGACATTGGGAGGACGAGCTGTGAGATCAGTGTGATGTCATAGGACATATAGACTCTGTATGGAGGAACATTGGGAGGAGAAGCTGTGAGGTCAGTGTGATGTCATAGGATTCTCTGGCTCTGGATGGAGGGACATTGGGAGGAGGAGTTGTGAGGTCAGTGTGATGTCATAGGATTCTCTGACTCTGGATGGAGGAACATACGGAGGAGGAGCTGTGAGGTCAGTGTGATATTTTAGGATTCTCCATCCCCCGCAACTAATAAAAGTGGTATAATCCATTAGTATAGACTGATGAGGTGAGAAGGTGACACCTCTCCACAATGAGGAGAATGTTCCGGCCCCGGAAGTGAGGGAATGTTCTGCCCCTGAAGGGGTTAATCTGGGTTCCCACACTATATATGTGTGTATCATCATCTGCTGGAGATAAAAGATGTCACAGTGACTATGGAGGAAGAGGACGGACATGACTATGGAGGAAGAGGACGGACATGACTATAGAGGAAGAGGATGGACATGACTATGGAGGAAGAGGACGGACATGACTATAGAGGGAGAGGACGAACATGATAGGGGGGTTACTGGGTGTAAATAGGAAATCTCTTAGATTGTAAGCTTCCAGGATCAGGCCCTCCTATCCCTCTTGTATTGATCTGTATTGTTGCTGTATTTTCTCCCGTTCTATTGTAAAGCGCTCAGCAAACTGTTGGCGCTATAAATCCTGTATAATAATAATAATAACATCTTATTACCTCCTCTGCTGCCACTTCCACCAACGTCTTCTCTCTGCTTCCTCCTGCCTCACCTCTCACCCGTTACTTCCTGTCTGTACCTGACATCACTTCCTGTCTGTCTTCCATAGAGACTTCCTGTCTGGGTAGAAGTGAGATCCCCACCTTGTGGAGCTCAGAGGAACTGCAGCCCCGAGAAGCGTCTGGTAGTGTGACCCTGGCCTTGTGCTGGGTGTGTATGGACTGTAGATCCTTATAGAGGGGTCACCTCCACTCCCACCAAGGGGGACAGAAATATATGACTGCCTAGTCCAGCCTTTCTCAGTCAGGGGTCCTCCAAAGGTTTCTCGGGGCTCCTTCAGCAATGAACAATTCCTGTGTGAATCTGTCAGATTACAAGTCCCCATTATCTGGGTAAGGGGGTGTCAATCATCGCACGTCGCTGACATTTATAAATCTAGAGCAGAGTATGAAATGTTCTGCAGATGACATTTCCCTCCCGGATTCCTTCCCCCAGACCCCACAGTACATAGCGCCCCCTCCTGTATTGAGGGGGGACTCTGGAAACGAAGTTTTATCGGCAGCTCAATGTGTGTCATTATCGGTCACTCTGCTGTCACCCCATCCGGTGTTCTCCCAGGTTTGTGTTAGTAGAAGAACATCATGTGACTGTGTATTCCTGGAACTCTTCACACTCAGCCGCTGCGGGGCCGCTGCGTTTTTCAAGGTCCTGCTTGTCACATCTTTAGTGCAGGTTTGGGGTGGTAAGAAAACACTCCAAGAACGCCCCTCCCCATTGAAATCAATGGAAAATGCTGCAGAACAAACCAACAATGCCCCCACGGTGAGGGTTTGGTGCGGATTTTGAGTCACATGATCCTTAAGAAGTGCAATGTAAACACGGTAAAAGAAATGGCAGAAATGCAGCAAAAAGTCATACGTGTCCCGCGGATCAGTGTGGGAGGAGCCTTCATGTCACTTTTGTTGCAGCACATTCTACAGTGAGAATGGAAACAATTCATAACCCCTCCCCCACCTCAACAAAACGCATCCCAGACTCCTACACACTGCAAAACCAGCTCTGGCAGTGAGAGGGTTAATGTGGGCTAGATGGGATCATGCTGCTGGGGTGACATTAGAGCTCCCCCTAGCTGCACCTGAAAAAGGGGATCTCAACCTTTTACACATATATAACCAACTCACAATTTTCCCTACAGACTTCCTCTCTATCCAATTGGGAGAAACTCCTCTCACAATCAATACCCCCGCACACGGGAAAAGACCTTTAACATCACTCATAAAGCATCCCATTGTAGCTCCCACTGGGAATCATACATGAAAATTTTGCACCAATGGTACCTAACCCCAACCAAGCTTTCTTTATACTACCCTCAATGCCCACCCGCTTGCTGGAGACAATGCGGAGAAACAGGATCAGTTCTCCACATACTTTGGGCATGTAAATCCCTCAGATCTTATTGGAACAGCATTTTTCAACTGCTCTCAATAATAACGGACACCCCAATAACACCAAACCCTGCCCTTGCACTCCTCCACATTGGAATCGACAAATTCCCCCGGGACTCTCGTACTATTATTATTCATACATTGGCAGCTGCTAAGACCAACCTGACTAAATTATGGAATACTACCAAAATTCCTTCCCTTTCCTCACTTGTGTCAGACCTTAACTTCCAATGTGACATGGAAAGAAGAACAGCCCTCAATAATTCTTCCTACCACAAGTTCAAACACCAATGGTCTCGATGGCTACAAAACCCAAACTGCTTCGTAAAAGACTGATAACCTAACTCTATAATACTTAGATCCTTTGCCCATAACTGGTGCGTCCCCCCTTCCCTCCCTCCCCGCCCTCACCTCTTATCTATGTTCCTTATCCTTTCTATATAACATCACCACCTTTATACAGTTCACACCTAACCGAGCATGCCTCTCAGATCAATACAACTCAGATATAGAAATACCCAGCCAAATGGTGGGGAATTTACTTTACACAAATGTATCGTTATACCTGACTGTGAACTGGATTTCATACCATGTTTTATTACCGTACCCTGTTTTTACACTGAAATCTTTCAATAAAAATATTGAAATATAAAAACAAGACAATCTGAACAAATCATTGCCTATGCCAGTAATTCCCTGTCACCTGTACACATCAAATCCAATGACTGTGAGAAAGCATTACTAGCCCCAGTCTGGGCCCTTCAAAACTTGACTCATACAACTTACTAACCGATCAGTGTTCTCCACCCCTCTCTGCCAATCCCTCCACTGACCTCCAATCAGTGTCCTCCACCCCTCTCTGCCAATCCCTCCACTGACCTCCAATCAGTGTCCTCCACCCCTCTCTGCCAATCCCTCCACTGACCTCCAATCAGTGTCCTCCACCCCTCTCTGCCAATCCCTCCACTGGCTTCCACTAACCCAACATATAAAATTCAAAATACTAACCACAACTTACAAAGCCATCCACAACACTGCCCCTAGCTACATCACCAACCTCATCTGCAGATATCATCCATATCGCCCGCTCCGCTCCTCCCAAGATATCTTCCTCTCTAGCCCCCCATCACCTCCTCCCATGCTTGCCTCCAGGACTTCTCCAGAGCCTCTCCCATTCTCTGGAACTCCCTACCACTGTATGTCCGGTCAGCCCCCACCCTGTCTGCCTTTAGGCGATCTTTGAAAACTCACTTATTCAGGAAAACCTACCCCACCCCCACCTAAGAACTGTACTTGAATCACCTCCACCAGATCATCCCCCCCAGCTATCACCTTTTGTATCCCCTCCCCCTTCCTTCAGATTGTAAGCTCCACGAGCCGGGCCCTCCTATTCCTTCTGTACTGAAATGTATTGTAATTGTACCGCCCCCCTTATATTGTACAGCGCTGCTCAGACTGTTGGTGCCATAAATCCTGTATAATAATAATAAACACATAGAAGACCCTGTAACACCCCTATATTGGAGGAAGATACGCCCAAAAAGAAGACCACCAATTATTAGTGACATCCAAATCTCAATTCAGTATTAGAGATGGATTACTGATAAGAACATCCAAAAATGGTGTCCAACAATGGGGAGTCCCCACTATATGTAGAGGACTCAGGTTACAACATCTCATTACACAGAGCATTGAGGTCGGCTTGTAAGTTGGAGACATCCTGTAAGGACGTTATTCCCCGGCACAGCTTGGTGTCATCTGCAAAGACTGGAATGGGATTTATAATCTCACACCCCATATTGTTTATATATATATTAATAAGTAAGGGGCCCAACACTGAACCCTGGGGTACCCCACTAATAACACTGAACCCTTGGGGTACCCCACTAATAACACTGAACCTTGGGGTACCCCACTAATAACACTGAACCTTGGGGTACCCCACTAACAACACTGAACATTGGGGTACCCCACTAATAACACTGAACCTTGGGGTACCCCACTAATAACACTGAACATTGGGGTACCCCACTAATACTGAACCCTGGGGTACCCCACTAATAACACTGAGCCTTTGGGTACACCACTAATAACACTGAACCTTGGGGTACCCCACTAATAACACTGAACCTTGGGGTACCCCACTAATAACACTGACCATTGGGGTACACCACTGACAACACTGAACATTGGGGTACACCACTGACACCCCCAGACCATTCAGAGTATGAATCATTAACCACTACTCTCTGAATACGATCTTTTAGTCAGTTTTCTATCCATTTACATTCAGAATTTCCAGCTCATAGACTTTACCTTACACATTAGCCATGTGTGGGGAACTGTGTCCAAGTATACCACGTCCACCGCCACCCCTCTGTCCAAGTATACCACGTCCACCGCCCCCCTCTGTCCAAGTATACCACGTCCACCACCACCCCTCTGTCCAAGTATACCACGTCCACCGCCACCCCTCTGTCCAAGTATACCACGTCTACCGCCACCCCTCTGTCCAAGTATACCACGTCCACCGCCCCCCTCTGTCCAAGTATACCACGTCCACCGCCACCCCTCTGTCCAAGTATACCACGTCCACCGCCACCCCTCTGTCCAAGTAAATCACGTCCACAGCCACTCCTCTGTCCAAGTATACCACGTCCACCGCCACCCCTCTGTCCAAGTATACCACGTCCACTGCCACCCCTCTGTCCAAGTATACCACGTCCACCGCCACCCCTCTGTCCAAGTATACCACGTCCACTGCCACCCCTTTGTCCAAGTATAGCGCGTCCACAGCCACCCCTCTGTCCAAGTATACCACGTCCACCGCCACCCCTCTGTCCAAGTATACCACGTCCACCGCCACCCCTCTGTCCAAGTATACCACGTCCACCGCCAAACCTCTGTCCAAGTATACCACGTCCACCGCCACCCCTCTGTCCAAGTATACCACGTCCACCACCACCCCTCTGTCCAAGTGTACCACATTCACCGCCACCCCTCTGTCCAAGTATACCATGTTTACACCCACTCCTCTGTCCAAGTATACCACGTCCACCGCCACCCCTCTGTCCAAGTATACCACGTCCACCACCACCCCTCTGTCCAAGTGTACCACATTCACCGCCACCTCTCTGTCCAAGTATACCACGTCCACCGCCACCCCTCTGTCCAAGTATACCACGTCCACCGCCACCCCTCTGTCCAAGTGTACCACATCCACCGCCACCCCTTTGTCCAAGTGTACCACGTCCACCACCACCCCTCTGTCCAAGTATACCACGTCCACCGCCACCCCTCTGTCCAAGTATACCACGTCCACCGCCACCCCTCTGTCCAAGTGTAGCACGTCCACCGCCACCCCTCTGTCCAAGTATACCACGTCCACCGCCACCCCTCTGTCCAAGTATACCACATCCACCGCCACCCCTCTGTCCAAGTATACCACATCCACCGCCACCCCTCTGTCCAAGTATACCACGTCCACCCCTCTGTCCAGGTATACTACGTCTACAGCCACTCCTCTGTCCAAGGTTTTGCTCACCTCTTCATAAAAGAAATCAGATTTGTGTGACAACTTCCATCTTTCATGAATCCATGCTGTCTGTGGCTTACAATATGTGTTTCCAGCAAGAACTCCTCTCTGTGGTCTTTTATTAAACTCTCCAGTATCTTCCCAACTATAGAAGTGACACTAACAGCTCTATAATTACTTGGGAAAGATTTTGTCCCCTTTATAAATATTGGCCCCACATTGGCCTTACACCAATCCAGTGGTACTATGCCAGTCATTAAAGAGTCCCTAACAATGAGAAACAATGGCTGTGAGATGACAGAGCTGAATTCTTTAAGGCCCCGTGGGTGTCTGCCATCCGGTCCAGGGGCTTTATTCACCTTTATTCTGTACAAATATTTCTGGATCATATCAATTGTGAGCCAATGTGGATCATCTGGGGGGTGTCAGTACCACCCCCCATCATGGACAAGAGCCCCCCCATGCTCCTTTGTATACACAGAGCTGAAGAAGGGATTTCATACATTGTCCTTCTCTTTGTCCCCCCCCCTCTAGATGGTTCTGTAAAGGGCCTACATGCTGGGACCGGACCTTTCTACTATTCATATATTGGAGGAATGTTTTGGGGTCTTCCTGATATCTTTCTGTTGTTTGTTTTCAGTTTTGCGCCTTTATTTCCTTTTTGCATATTCTGTTCTATTCTTTGTAATGTGTAAACGATGATCGCGTTCCTTCATTGTTATATTTAATAAAAGCTCTTTTCTTATTATCTATCGCTTTTGTAACTTTGGCCGTAAGCCCCATAGGTTGGATTTGTAGCCTTTTATACTTGTTGCCCATGGGAATATATTTTGCAGTGTGGTCACATACAGTCTTTTTGAAGAACTCCCATTTCTGTGTTGTGTTCATCAATGCCAATATTCCCTCCCAGTCTAAGTCTTGGAGAGCAGCTCTCAGCATTGGAAAATTAGCTCTCTTAAAGTTGAGCACTTTTATTTATCCCCGTATGTGCTCGCTGTTTACAGCTAACAATAAATTAAATCATGTTATGGTCACTGCTACCCAGATGTTCTTTTATATGGACATTCGTAAGAACTGCGTGATTTGAGATGACCATGTCCAGCAGAGCATCATTCCTAGTTGGGGCTTCTATGAACTGTACCATAGAATTGTCCTGTAGTAGGTTTATACATTTTTGCCCCTTAACTGTTCCTGCAGTACCATTACTCCATACAATTTCCGGGTAGTTACCATCCCCCAATATTATCACTGTCCCAGCCCTTGCAACCCTTTCCATCTGTGGGAGGAGCTGTCTCCTCCTCATTAACACTGGGAGGCCTATAACAAACTCCAATGATGACCTTTGTAGTACCGCCTACCATGTGCAGTTCCACCCATAATACTTCAGCCTCATCACACTCTCCATCAACTAGGTCCTCTTTCACACTCGCTCTGAGATCACTTCTCACATAGAGACAGACACCACCACCTTTCCTATTTCCCCCGTCTCTCCGAAAGAGAACCTAGCCAGGAATATGAATGGCCCAGTCATGTGAGGAATGAAGCCAAGATTCAGCAATACCAATTCAATCCTAGTTCTCTTCATGCACCAATCCTTCCAACTCACCGATTGTGCTGGGCACACTTCTGGCATTGGTGAACAAACGCTTTTATTCACTGACACCTTGTCCATTCACTGACACCTTGTTCATTCACTGACACCTTGTTCATTCACTGACACCTTGTCCATTCACCGACACCTTGTTCATTCACTGACACCTTGTTCACACAGATTTTCTGTATTTTTTATTTTCATACAAATGGTACCAATTCCACTGGTTGCTTGTAACACCAACAAGTACTAACCCCTGTCTGATCTGTCTACCCTGTTAAAACTGAATTCTCCCTCCTCCCTCCATCCTAGTTTATATACTCATCCAGCCTTCCCATAAACCTCTCCCCCAGCACAGAAGACCCCCTTCAGTTTATGTGCAGACCATCTCTAGCATATGCAATGAAGGAAATACGTATATGCTCCCCTGCTGATGTTGAATGTTCGCCCCTCACAAAGAAATGATCGTTCTAAAAATGGAATGTTCGGTGTAACACTGAGAGACAGAATACAACAACAAATTCAGCAGAAATGTGTCTAACAAATGATGACTGATCTGCATGTTCATGAGGGAAAGAAGGATTTGATCCCCTTCACAAAACACAACTTAGTACTTGGTGGCAAATCCCTTGTTGGCAATCACAGAGGTCAGACGTTTCCTGGAGTTGGCCCCCAGGTTTGCACACATCTCAGGAGGGATTTTGTCCCACTCCTCTTGGCAGATCCTCTCCAAGTCATTAAGGTTTGGTGGATAATGTTTGGGAACGCAAACTTTCAGCTCCCTCCAGAGATTTTTCAGTGGGATTAAGGTCTGGAGACTGGCTAGGCCACTCCAGGACCTTAATGTGCTTCTTCTTGAGCCGCTCCTTTGTTGCCTTGGCCGTGTGTTTTGGGTCATTGTCATGCTGGAACACCCATCCACGACCCATTTTCAATGCCCTGGCTGAGGGAAGATGGTTCTCACCCAAGATTTGATGGTACATTGCCCCGTCCATCATCCCTCTGATGCGGTGCAGTTGTTCTGTCCCCTTAGCAGAAAAACACCCACAAAGCAGAATGTTTCCACCACCATGTTTCACAGTTGGGATGGTGTTCTTGGGGTCATAGGCAGCATTCCTCCTCCAAACACGGCGAGTTGAGTTGATGCCAAAGAGCTGGATTTTGGTCTCCTCTGACCACAACACTTCCCACCAGTCCTCCTCTGCATCATTCAGATGTTCAGTGGCAGACTTCAGACTGGCCTGGACATGTGCTTTCTTGAGCAGAGGGACCTTGCAGGCACTGCAGGATTTCAGTCCTTGTCGGCGTAGTGTGTTACCAATTGTTTTCTTGGTGACTGTGGTCCCAGCTGCCTGGAGATCATTGACAAGATCCTCACGTGTAGTTCTGGGATGATTCCTCACTGTTCTCATGATCATTGACACTCCACGAGGTGAGATCTTGCATGGTGCAGCAGACCTAGGGAGACTGACACTTGTTTTGTGTTTCTTCCATTTGTGAATGATTGCACCAACTGTTGTCACCTTCTCACCAAGCTGCTTGGCCATACTTTGGTAGCCCAGTCCAGCCTTGTGTAGGTCTATAATCTTGTCCCTGACATCCTTGGACATCTCTTTCGTCTTTGCCATGGTGGAGAGTTTGGAATCTGATGGTTTGATGGCTCCTGTGGACAGGTGTCTTTTATACAGGTAACACAATGAGATTAGCAGCACTCCCTTTAAGAGACTGCTTCTAATCTCAGTTTGTCACCTGTATGAAAGACACCTGGGAGCCAGAAATCCTGCTGATAGGGGATCAAATCCTTCTTTCCCTCATGAACATGCAGATCAGTCATCATTTGTTAGACGCATTTCTGCTGAATTTGTTGTTGTATTCTGTCTCTCAGTGTTACACCGAACATTCCATTGTTAGACCGATCATTTCTGTGTGAGGGGCGAACATTCAACATCAGCAGGGGAGCAAATACGCATTTCCTTCACTGTAGGCTGCACCCCAATGAAAAGTCAGCCCAGTGCTCTAGGTCAGGAATCCATTTCTATTCTTTTCCTGTTATCAATGGCCAAACCAGTCCCACACTTCATCCATGTCTTTGGGAACCTCTGATCTCCTTATGAACTGTTTGTTCCATGATGAAGATCAGCCATGGAGTATATCTGAGGTGTATATCAGGGGGTGCTTCTTCCCCACATGAGAGCTGGGATATCCAGCAACATTCATCTAGAAGACATTTCCCGCACTCAAGGCACTAATACACCTCCAGGGTTGTGTGGGGCCCCTGATGTACAGGAAGACAGGATTTCAGTGAGGAACATTTCCCTCACTCAGGACAGGAAAGTGGCTTCTCCCCTGCGTGAGATCTCTGATGTCTGTAAAGATTGGACTTCTGTGAAAAACATTTCCCGCACTCAGGACAGGAATATGGCTTCTCTCCCGTGTGAGATCTCTGATGTGTGTGAAGATGGGACTCCCGTGAAAAACATTTCCCACACTCAGGACAGGAATATGGCTTGTCCCCCGTGTGAGATCTCTGATGTGTATGAAGATTGGACTTCTGTGAAAAACATTTCCCGCACTCAGGACAAGAATATGGCTTCTCCCCCGTGTGACATCTCTGATGTTGATGAAGAATTAACTTCTGTGAAAAACATTGCCTGCACTCAGGACAAGAATACGGCTTTTCTCCTGTGTGAGATCTGTGATGTTTGTAAAGATGAGACGTTTGTGAAAAACATTTCCCACACTCAGCACAGGAATACGGCTTTTCCCCCGTGTGAGATCTCTGATGTTTGTAAAGATAGGACGTCTGTGAAAAACATTTTCCACACTCAAGACAGGAATATGGCTTCTCCCCCGTGTGAGATCTCTGATGTGTGTAAAGATTAGACTTCCTTGAAAAACATTTCCTGCACTCAGGACATGAATATGTCTTCTCCCCCGTGTGAGATGTCTGATGTGTGTAAAGACTGGATTTTTGTGAAAAACATTTGCCGCACTCAGGACAGGAATACGGCTTCTCCCCCGTGTGAGATCTCTGATGTGTGTAAAGATTAGACTTCCTTGAAAAACATTTCCTGCACTCAGGACAGGAATACGGCTTCTCCCCTGTATGAGATCTCTGATGTGTGTAAAGACTGGACTTCACTGAAAAACATTTCCCGCACTCAGGACAGGAATATGGCTTCTCCCCTGTGTGAGATCTTTTATGCACATTAAGATTGAATTTATAACTGAAACATTTCCCGCACTCGGCACAGGAGAAGCTCTTCCCTGTTGGAAGGCCGGCCCGGTCCCGCACAGTCTGAGGTTCCTCAGGATACGAGGAATCCGATGGTCCATCTACACTGGGTGGTGCCAGATGGACATTGGAGGGAGCCGGGTTTTCTCCTGGACTATACTGTGTGATGTCCTCATCTTCTACTTTCCAGTCTGGAGACAAAGTGAGACAATCCTCGGAGGTTTTCCTCATCTCCCGGCCATGGACTAAAATACAAAGACAAAGAGGATTACTAGACAGGAGCTGATTGGTTCCCCCAAACCAGGACTCCGCCCACATCAGGCAGCTTGGTCTCTGAGGAGCTTACAATTCCACCCTCAAGGGAACTAGGAAATGGCTCCTCTGATCTCCTACCAGGTCATTTCTTTATTCATGGACCTTAGTCAGAGAGTGAGGAAACAACCAGAACTGTCTTTTATAGGAGGGACAGTGATGAGGGGATTATAGGACGAGGGTCCCCACCCCCTCTATCACTCATCGCCATCTTCCCAACACAAGAAGTACTGCACTTCCTTATTTAGTCCATGATTTAGTCATGAAGAACAGCGGGGCTGAGCCCCACCAGAGGTCAGAGAGTGAGGATGGAGGGAGAACAACCAAGATGAAGACTAGACTGATCCTGATGACCACCATCATTGGGGTATTGACTCCTCCCTCATTATCACTTTCTGTTTAAGGGTCCAAAGTTGGAGGATGTTATCACATTATTATCACCATGTAAAAGTCTGTGCTCCAATCACATCATCCGATATAAAATGTCCAGCTGGGAGGAAATGGGTGTAACAAAAGAGAATCCATATTATGTGTATATATAGCAGTGGGGGGAGGGGAGAGAGCAGAAGTCACGACTATGTAATGTACAACATAGAGTATATAGTGCAGGGGTCAGGAGTATGAAATGTACAACAGAGTATATAGTGCAGGGGTCAGGAGGATGTAATGCACAACAGATTATATAGTGCAGGGGTCAGGAGTATGTAATGTACAACACAGAGTATATAGTGCAGGGGTCAGGAGTATGTAATGTACAACATAGAGTATATAGTGCAGGGGTCAGGAGTATGTAATGTACAACATGGAGTATATAGTGCAAGGGTCAGGAGTATGTAATGTACAACATAGAGTATATAGTGCAGGGGTCAGGAGTATGTAATGTACAACACGGAGTATATAGTGCAGGGGTCAGGAGTATGTAATGTACAACATAGAGTATATAGTGCAGGGGTCAGGAGTATGTAATGTACAACACGGAGTATATAGTGCAGGGGTCAGGAGTATGTAATGTACAACATGGAGTATATAGTGCAGGGGTCAGGAGTATGTAATGTACAAGTTATATAGTATAAGGGTCAGGACTCACAGTATTAGTATTCTGTAATCAGTGGATTACAAGCTTAAATGTTTACTGTAGACAACATCTAGAGGTGATCTGGGATTAAACCATCATAAAACTGGTTAGATTGGAGGTGAGCAAATCCTTGGACAGAGGGGTGGCGGTGGATGTGGTATACTTTGACAGAGGGGAGGCTGTGGACGTGGTATACTTGGACAGAGGGGAGGCTGTGGACGTGGTATACTTGGACAGAGAGGTGGCGGTGATATACTTGGACAAAGGGGTGGCAGTGGACATGGTATACTTGGACAGAGAGGTGGCGGTGCACGTGGTATACTTGGACAGAGGGGTGATTGTGGACGTGGCATACTTGGACAGAGGGGTGGCTGTGGACATGGTATACTTGGACAGAGGGGTGATGGTAGACGTGGTATACTTGGACAGTGGGGTGGCAGTGGACGTGGTATACTTCGACAGAGGGGTGGCAGTGGACGTGGTATACTTCGACAGAGGGGTGACGGTGGACGTGGCATACTTCGACAGAGGGGTGGCGGTGGATGTGGTATACTTGGACAGAGTGGTGGCGGTGAATGTGGTATACTCGGACAGAGGGGTGCCGGTGGACGTGGTATACTCGGACAGAGGGGTGGTGGTGGATGTGGTATACTTGGACAGAGGGGTGGATGTGGTATACTTGGACAGAGGGGTGGCGGTGGATGTGGTATACTTGGACAGAGGGGTGGCGGTGGACGTGGTATACTTGGACAGAGGGGTGGCGGTGGACGTGGTATACTTGGACAGAGGGGTGGCGGTGGACGTGGTATACTTGGACAGAGGGGTGGCGGTGGACGTGGTATACTTGGACACAGTTCCTCACACACGGGTAATGTGTAAGGTAAAGTCTACAGGCTGGAAAAATCCAAAAGTAAAACTGGCTAAAAGATCATATTCAGAGAGTAGTGGTTAATGATTCATACTCTGAATGGTCTGGGGGTGTCAGTGATGTACCCCAAGGTTCAGTGTTATTAGTGGGGTACCCCAAGGTTCAGTGTGATTAGTGGTGTACCCCAAGGTTCAGTGTTATTAGTGGGGTACCCCAGAGATCAGTGTTATTAGTGGGGTACCCCAAGGTTCAGTGTGATTAGTGGTGTACCCCAAGGTTCAGTGTTATTAGTGGGGTTCCCCAGGGATCAGTGTTGGGCCCCTTACTTATTAATATATATATAAACAATATGGGGTGTGAGATTATAAACCCCATTCCAGTCTTTGCAGATGACACCAAGCTGTGCCGGGGAATAACGTCCTTACAGGATGTCTCCAACTTATAAGCCGACCTCAATGCTCTGTGTAATTGGGGGGCTATGGGGCCAATGAGGGCTAATGGTGATAAATGTAAGGCTCTGCACTTGGGGGGGCTAAGAATACACATGCATCATACATACTAGGGGGGGGACAATGGTGGAGAAGGATCTTAAGGGGTCAATGGTGGAGAAGGGTCTGTGGGGGGCAATGGTGGTGAAGGATCTAGGAGACAATGGTGGAGAAAGTTCAGGGGGGTCAATGGTGGAAAAGGATCTGGGGGTTCTAGTAGATCACAAGCTTAATAATGGCAGCAATGCAAAGCTGCAGGTTCTAAAGTGAGCAAAATCCTCTCTTGTATTAGGAGAGGTATAGACTCCAGAGAGAGAGAGATATCCCCCCTCCCCCCCGGGTACAAATCATTAGTAAGACCTCATCTGGAATATGCAGTTCAGTTTTGGGCTCCAATTCACAAAAAGAACATTGGGGAACTGGAGGAAGTACAGAGAAGGGAAACCAAACTGATACGAGGCATGGAGGAGATCAGCTATGAGGAGAGATTAGAGGAACTGAATGTATTCTCTACTGAGAAGAGGATATTAAGGAGGATATGATCTCCATGTATAATACATAAGGGGGATATGATCACCATGTATAATACATAAGGGGGATATGATCTCCATGTATAATACATAAGGGGGGATATGATCTCCATGTATAATACATAAGGGGGGGATATGATCACCATGTATAATACATAAGTGGGGATATGATGTCCATGTATAATACATAAGGGGGGGATATGATCTCCATGTATAATACATAAGTGGGGATATGATGTCCATGTATAATACATAGGGGGGGATATGATCTCCATGTATAATACATAAGGGGGGATATGATCTCCATGTATAATACATAAGGGGGGGATATGATCTCCATGTATAATACATAAGGGGGATATGATCTCCATGTATAATACATAAGAGGGGATATGATCTCCATGTATAATACATAAGGGGGGATATGATCTCCATGTATAATACATAAGGGGGGGATATGATCTCCATGTATAATACATAAGGGGGGATATGATCTCCATGTATAATACATAAGGGGGGATATGATCTCCATGTATAATACATAAGGGGGATATGATCTCCATGTATAATACATAAGGGGGGATATGATCTCCATGTATAATACATAAGGGGGATATGATCTCCATGTATAATACATAAGAGGGGATATGATCTCCATGTATAATACATAAGGGGGGATATGATCTCCATGTATAATACATAAGGGAGATATGATCTCCATGTATAATACATAAAGGGGGATATGATCTCCATGTATAATACATAAGGGGGGGATATGATCTCCATGTATAATACATAAGGGGGATATGATCTCCATGTATAATACATAAGGGGGGATATGATCTCCATGTATAATACATAAGGGGGATATGATCTCCATGTATAATACATAAGGGGGGATATGATCTCCATGTATAATACATAAGGGGGATATGATCTCCATGTATAATACATAAGAGGGGATATGATCTCCATGTATAATACATAAGGGGGATATGATCTCCATGTATAATACATAAGGGGGGGGATATGATCTCCATGTATAATACATAAGGGGGGATATGATCTCCATGTATAATACATAAGGGGGGGATATGATCTCCATGTATAATACATAAGGGGGGATATGATCTCCATGTATAATACATAAGGGGGGATATGATCTCCATGTATAATACATCAGGGGGGATATGATCTCCATGTATAATACATAAGGGGGGGATATGATCTCCATGTATAATACATAAGGGGGATATGATCTCCATGTATAATACATAAGGGGAATATGATCTCCATGTATAATACATAAGGGGGGATATGATCTCCATGTATAATACATAAGGGGGGGTATGATCTCCATGTATAATACATAAGGGGGGATATGATCTCCATGTATAATACATAAGGGGGAGTATGATCTCCATGTATAATACATAAGGGGGGATATGATCTCCGTGTATAATACATAAGGGGGGGATATGATCTCCGTGTATAATACATAAGGGGGGGATATGATCTCCGTGTTTAATACATAAGGGGGGATATGATCTCCATGTATAATAAATAAGGGGGGATATGATCTCCATGTATAATACATAAGGGGGATATGATCTCCATGTATAATACATAAGGGGGATATGATCTCCATGTATAATACATAAGGGGGGGATATGATCTCCATGTATAATACATAAGGGGGGATATGATCTCCATGTATAATACATAAGGGGGGATATGATCTCCATGTATAATACATAAGGGAGATATGATCTCCATGTATAATACATAAGGGGGGGGATATGATCTCCATGTATAATACATAAGGGGGATATGATCTCCATGTATAATACATAAGGGGGGATATGATCTCCATGTATAATACATAAGGGGGGATATGATCTCCATGTATAATACATAAGGGGGGATATGATCTCCATGTATAATACATAAGGGGGGATATGATCTCCATGTATAATACATCAGGGGGGATATGATCTCCATGTATAATACATAAGGGGGGGATATGATCTCCATGTATAATACATAAGGGGGATATGATCTCCATGTATAATACATAAGGGGGATATGATCTCCATGTATAATACATAAGGGGGGATATGATCTCCATGTATAATACATAAGGGGGGATATGATCTCCATGTATAATACATAAGGGGGGGATATGATCACCATGTATAATACATAAGGGGGGATATGATCTCCATGTATAATACATAAGGGGGGATATGATCTCCATGTATAATACATAAGGGGGGGTATGATCTCCATGTATAATACATAAGGGGGGATATGATCTCCATGTATAATACATAAGGGAGATATGATCTCCATGTATAATACATAAGGGGGATATGATCTCCATGTATAATACATAAAGGGGGATATGATCTCCATGTATAATACATAAGGGGGGGATATGATCTCCATGTATAATACATAAGGGGGATATGATCTCCATGTATAATACATAAGGGGGGATATGATATCCATGTATAATACATAAGGGGGATATGATCTCCATGTATAATACATAAGGGGGGATATGATCTCCATGTATAATACATAAGGGGGGATATGATCTCCATGTATAATACATAAGGGGGATATGATCTCCATGTATAATACATAAGGGGGATATGATCTCCATGTATAATACATAAGGGGGATATGATCTCCATGTATAATACATAAGGGGGATATGATCTCCATGTATAATACATAAGGGGGGGGATATGATCTCCATGTATAATACATAAGGGGGATATGATCTCCATGTATAATACATAAGGGGGGATATGATCTCCATGTATAATACATAAGGGGGGATATGATCTCCATGTATAATACATAAGGGGGGATATGATCTCCATGTATAATACATAAGGGGGGATATGATCTCCATGTATAATACATAAGGGGGGATATGATCTCCATGTATAATACATCAGGGGGGATATGATCTCCATGTATAATACATAAGGGGGGGATATGATCTCCATGTATAATACATAAGGGGGATATGATCTCCATGTATAATACATAAGGGGGATATGATCTCCATGTATAATACATAAGGGGGATATGATCACCATGTATAATACATAAGGGGGGGATATGATCACCATGTATAATACATAAGGGGGGATATGATCTCCATGTATAATACATAAGGGGGGATATGATCTCCATGTATAATACATAAGGGGGGGTATGATCTCCATGTATAATACATAAGGGGGGATATGATCTCCATGTATAATACATAAGGGGGAGTATGATCTCCATGTATAATACATAAGGGGGGATATGATCTCCGTGTATAATACATAAGGGGGGGATATGATCTCCGTGTATAATACATAAGGGGGGGATATGATCTCCATGTATAATAAATAAGGGGGGATATGATCTCCATGTATAATACATAAGGGGGATATGATCACCATGTATAATACATAAGGGGGGATATGATCACCATGTATAATACATAAGGGGGATATGATCTCCATGTATAATACATAAGGGGGATATGATCTCCATGTATAATACATAAGGGGGGGATATGATCTCCATGTATAATACATAAGGGGGATATGATCTCCATGTATAATACATAAGGGGGGGATATGATCTCCATGTATAATACATAAGGGGGGATATGATCTCCATGTATAATACATAAGGGGGGGATATGATCTCCATGTATAATACATAAGGGGGGATATGATCTCCATGTATAATACATAAGGGGGGATATGATCTCCATGTATAATACATAAGGGGGGGATATGATCTCCATGTATAATACATAAGGGGGATATGATCTCCATGTATAATACATAAGGGGGGATATGATCACCATGTATAATACATAAGGGGGGATATGATCACCATGTATAATACATAAGGGGGGATATGATCTCCATGTATAATACATAAGGGGGGGATATGATCTCCATGTATAATACATAAGGGTGGATATGATCTCCATGTATAATACATAAGGGGGGGTATGATCTCCATGTATAATACATAAGGGGGGATATGATCTCCATGTATAATACATAAGGGGGGGATATGATCTCCATGTATAATACATAAGGGTGGATATGATCTCCATGTATAATACATAAGGGGGGGTATGATCTCCATGTATAATACATAAGGGGGGATATGATCTCCATGTATAATACATAAGGGGGGGATATGATCTCCGTGTTTAATACATAAGGGGGGATATGATCTCCATGTATAATACATAAGGGGGGATATGATCTCCATGTATAATACATAAGGGGGGGATATGATCACCATGTATAATACATAAGGGGGGGATATGATCTCCATGTATAATACATAAGGGGGGGATTGCTGTAGGAAAGTCCTGGATTCTTTCTTGGATACACAGAATATAAATGTTATATCCAGTTATATGGAAAGTTGATCCAGGGAATTTCCGATTGCCTCTCGGGGGGTCAAGAAGGAATTTTTTCTCCTGCAGGAGCAGATTGGATCGCGCTTTGCTGGGTTTTTGCCTTCTGGTGGATCAGCTGTGGGTGTCGGATTATAACTTTTATTTTTAATGGTACAACTAGATGGAATGTCTTTTTTCAGCCAGACTAACTATGTAACTATGTAGGTCCCACACCGCTGCCTCCCATCTCCTGAGACTGCACTCAGTGACTTGGGTCTGAGACACTACAGACATATCCCTCCACCCGGACAAGTGACAAATACTGGGAGAATTGCTATGTCACCTCCATGAGGAATAAGATCAAAAGAACATGTCCAGGTGCCTAGGTCTAGTAATGTTTACAGTGAAAATGAACATTTTCCTGCCAGCTGAACCCCAGAACCTCCATAAATCCAGTCTAGATACATAAATTGTGTCTGCAGCACAGAGAAGGAAGATTATCCGAGAGAAATCCAGGAATACAGGACGGGGAACACAGATCAGGAAAGTGACCAGGGGATTACAGGCTGATATCACCCAGTCCCCGCCCTACTCTGGACCAATCAGTGAGCAGTATGGGTGGAGGAATGGATTTAGTGTTCATGACCCACCTGTGCTGATCTCTGTAGGAGTGTCCTCCTCTATAAATGTCCCCGTTATTCCATCCTCCTCCATAGACTGCTGATCATCCCTCACATACGCCTCTTCTTCTTCTGCTTTCACCTCAAATTCTATATCGATTGGATCTCCACTCTAAATCAAGAAAATGGGAGAAAATATCATCTGTAAAATATAAGGTCACATAAAAAACTCCACACATCATCTTTACAAGTCCATATTCTAGATGCTTCATCCCACCAACCTTGTAATAGTGAGGGATGGTGTGACCTTCCTGTGTGGAATCCCGGGAATACAGAGGACGGCGACATCTCTCTGGTGGGTTCCTGTAGCTGGATGACTCCACCATGGTGTCCTGGTACAGATCTTTGTGTTCTTTTAGAAGCTCTGACTCCTCCATCCCCCCATCCTCATCCTCCTCCTCTTTTATCTCTTCTTTAACCTCAACTTTAGGATCTCTCAGGTTTCCACTCTGAATATATAATAAAAATGACATCAATGGTAACAATGCAGATAATGTACAGATCCTAATGATACTATCAGTGATTGTTCCTCATCTACCTGATGGTGAGGAATGGTGTGACCTTCCTGTGTGGAATCCCGGGAATACAGAGGACGGGGATATCTCTCTGGTGGGTTCCTGGTATTAGGTGGCTCCATCATATCCTTGTGTCCTTCTGAAAACTCCTCCATCACTCCATACTCCTCATCCTCCTCTTTATACTCTTCTTTACCATCAATATTATCATCCCCGAGGATTCCACTCTAAACATTCAAAAACAAATTCAATGTAACAAACACCCTTGAGGAACAATCACTAACAGTTATGATTTATACACATCTACCTGATGATGTTCTGCATAGTTGTGATCTTCCTGTGTGGAATCCCAGGAATACAGAGGACGGGGACATCTCTCTGGTGGGTTCCTGTAGCTGGATGACTCCACCATGGTGTCCTGGTACAGATCTTTGTGTTCCTTTAGAATCTCTGACTCCTCCATCCCCCCATCCTCATCCTCCTCCTCTTTTATCTCTTCTTTAACCTCAACTTTAGGATCTCTCAGGTTTCCACTCTGAATATATAATAAAAATGCCATCAATGGTAACAATGCAGATAATGTACAGATCCTAATGATACTATCAGTGATTGTTCCTCATCTACCTGATGATGGTGAGGGATGGTGTGACCTTCCTGTGTGGAATCGCGGGAATACAGAGGACGGGGACATCTCTCTGGTGGGTTCCCATGACTGGATCCATCTGTAGGAAACACACACACTGACTGAATCCATTGTTTCTATGTGTTTATCAGATGATGGGGGATCTAGGTGGATCCTCCGTACTGCTCTCTCCTTTACAATAAAGTCTCCTCTTACCCGGTGATGTGAGGGGCGGCTGATTGTCCATCATGACGTCCTTGTAGAGATCCTTGTGTCCTTCTAAATACTCCCACTCCTCCATAGAGAAATAGACAGTGACACCCTGACACCTTATAGGAACCTGACACACACAATGATACAGTCACCATCCAGACACATCCCTTGTCTGTTACTGGAGAATGTCCCAGAATTCCCGGCACCGCTCACCTCTCCTGTCAGATGTTACAAATAACATGAATAGTAAAATCAAATGATATTCCCAGAATCCTCCTCACCTTTCTGGTCAGGTCTGTTTTAGTGAAGCCCCACTTCAGGCTGAGGTATAAGGAATTCTGACATCATTATATTACATTCAAGAGCAACAGTTCTGCTTTGGTTGTGAGTATGTAAATGATCCGCCCACATCCTAAGAGCACTGCAAAAAAAGAACAAATAGCTGGATGGAGGACAATGGTTGGAGGAACTGTGAGGTCAGTGTGATGTCATAGGATTCTCTGACTCTGGATGGAGGACAATGGTTGGAGGAACTGTGAGGTCGGTGTGATGTCATAGGATTCTCTGACTCTGGATGGAGGGACATTGGGAGGAGGAGCTGTGAGGTCGGTGTGATGTCATAGGATTCTCTGACACTGGACGGAGGGACATTGGGAGGAGGAGCTGCGAGGTCAGTGTGATGTCATAGGATTCTCTGGCTCTGGATGGAGGGACATTGGGAGGAGGAGCTGTGAGGTCAGTGTGATGTCATAGGATTCTCTGACTCTGTATGGAAGGACAGTGAGAGGAGGAGCTGTGGGGTCAGTGTGATGTCATAGGATTCTCTGACTCTTGATGGAGGGACATTGGGAGGAGGAGCTGTGAGGTCAGTGTGATGTCATAGGATTCTCTGACTCTGGATGGAGGGACATTGGGAGGAGGAGCTGTGAGGTCAGTGTGATGTCATAGGACTCTCTGACTCTGGATGGAGGGACATTGGGAGGGGGAGCTGTGAGGTCAGTGTGATGTCATAGGATTCTCGGACTCTGGTTGGAAGGACATTGGTAGGAGGAGCTTTGGGGGGCGCTCTGTGAGGTTTCTGTACACAGAATTTTGTCTCCTGGGTGTGTCCCACCTTTCCTAAACATGAAAGATGAACTTTGTCTTTGGGCTTTGCCAGGACACATCATATTCCTGTGATCTCCATGTACTCCGGAGACTTTATTGATCACATTTTATCTGAGACTGGGATCATTCTGGAATAATTGATTCATTAGGACATTCACTACATAGTTCCATAGTTAGTCTGACTGAAAAAAGACAAAAGTCCATCCAGTTCAACCATAAATAAAAGTTATAATCCGACACCCACAGCTGATCCACCAGAAGGCAAAAACCCAGCAAAGCACGATCCGATCTGCTCCTGCAGGGGAAAAACTTCCTTCCTGACCCCCGAGAGGCAATCAGATGACATTTTTCCCTCTTTATCCTATTTGACTCTAAACAAAGACACAGATATTCCAATCCCTCTAAATATCCCCCCATCCCCCGCCACTAATAAGTGTCATATAATCCATTAGTATAGACTGATGAGGTGAGAAGGTGACACCTCTCCACAATGAGGAGAATGTTCCGGCCCCGGAAGTGGGGGAATGGTCTGCCCCTGAAGGGGTTAATCTGGGTTCCCACACTATGTATGTGTGTATCATCATCTGCTGGAGATAAAAGACGTCACAGTGACTATGGAGGAAGAGGACAGACATGACCATGGAGGAAGAGGACGGACATGACCATGGAGGAAGAGGACGGACGTGACCATGGAGGAAGAGGACGGACGTGACTATGGAGGAAGAGGACGGACTTGACTATGGAGGAAGAGGACGGACGTGACGATGGAGGTAGAGGACAGACGTGACTATGGAGGAAGAGGACGGACGTGACTATGGAGGAAGAGGACGGACGTGACGATGGAGGAAGAGGACGGACGTGACGATGGAGGAAGAGGTTACTGGGTGTAAATAGAATATAACATATTACCTCTTCTGCTGCCACTTCCACCAACGTCTCCTCTCTACTTCCTGTCTGTGCCTGACATCACTTCCTGTCTGTGCCAGGTATCACTTCCTGCCTGTACCTGACATCACTTCCTGTCTGTCTTCCATAGAGACTTCCTGTCTGGGTAGAAGTGAGATCCCCACCTTGTGGAGCTCAGAGGAACTGCAGCCCTGAGAAGCGTCTGGTAGTGTGACCCCGGCCTTGTGCTGGGTGTGTATGGACTGTAGATCCTTATAGAGGGGTCACCTCCACTCCCACCAAGGGGGACAGAAATATATGACTGCCTAGTCCAGCTTTTCTCAGCCAGGGTTCCTCCAAAGGTTTCTAGGGGTTCCTTGAGAAAAGAACAATTTCTGTCTCTCAGTAACATCTGACATCAATGATCTGTAAGGGGGTAGTCTTCACACTGATGAAGTATTAAGAATGTCCTTCTCCTACTGACCGCTGATATAAGGGGTCCTTTTCCTACTGACCACTGATATAAGGAGGTCCTTCTACTGACCACTGATATAAGGGGGTCATTCTACTGACCACTGATATAAGGGGGTCCTTCTACTGACCACTGATATAAGGGGGTCCTTCTACTGACCACTGATATAAGGGGGTCCTTCTACTGACCACTGATATAAGGGGGTCCTTCTCCTACTGACAACTGATATAAGGGAGTATTTCTCCTACTGACCACTGATATAAGGAGGTCCTTTTCCTACTGACCACTGATATAAGGGGGTCCTACTGACCACTGATATAAGGGGGTCCTTCTACTGACCACTGATATAAGGGGTCCTCCTACTGACCACTGATATAAGGGTGTCCTTCTACTGACCACTGATATAAGGGGGTCCTTCTCCTACTGACCACTGATATAATGGCGTCCTACTGACCACTGATATAAGGGGGTCATTCTCCTACTGACCAATGATATAAGGGGGTCCTTCTCCTACTGACCACTGATATAAGGGGGTCCTTCTACTGACCACTGATATAAGGGGTCCTCCTACTGACCACTGATATAAGGGTGTCCTTCTACTGACCACTGATATAAGGGGGTCCTTCTCCTACTGACCACTGATATAATGGCGTCCTACTGACCACTGATATAAGGGGGTCATTCTCCTACTGACCAATGATATAAGGGGGTCCTTCTCCTACTGACCACTAATATAAGGGGGTCCTTCTACTGACCACTGATATAAGGGGGTCCTTCTACTGACCACTGATATAAGGGGGTCCTTCTCCTACTGACCACTGATATAATGGCGTCCTTCTACTGACCACTGATATAAGGGGGTCCTTCTCCTACTGACTGCTGATATAAAGGAGTCTTTCTCCTACTGATCACTGATATAAGGGGGTCCTTCTACTGACCACTGAAATAAGGGGGTCCTTTTCCTACTGACCACTGATATAAGGGGGTCCCTCTCCTACTGACCACTGATATAAGGGGGTCCTTCTACTGACCACTGATATAAGGGGGTCCCTCTCCTACTGACCACTGATATAAGGGGGTCCTTCTACTGACCACTGATATAAGGGGGTCCTTCTACTGACCATTGATATAAGGGGGTCCTTCTACTGACCACTGATATAAGGGGGTCCCTCTCCTACTGACCACTGATATAAGGGGGTCCCTCTACTGACCACTGATATAAGGGGGTCCTTCTACTGACCACTGATATAAGGGGGTCCTTCTACTGACCACTGATATAAGGGGGTCCTTCTACTGACCACTGATATAAGGAGGTCCTTCTCCTACTGACCACTGATATAAGGGGGGTCCTTCTCCTACTGACCACTGATATAAGGGAGTCATTCTCCTACTGACCACTGACATAAGGGAGTCATTCTCCTACTGACCACTGACATAAGGGAGTCATTCTCCTACTGACCACTGACATAAGGGGGTCCTACTCCTACTGACCACTGATATAAGGGAGTCATTCTCCTACTGACCACTGATATAAGGGAGTCATTCTCCTACTGACCACTGATATAAGGGAGTCATTCTCCTACTGACCACTGATATAAGGGAGTCATTCTCCTACTGATCACTGATATAAGGGGGTCCTTCTCCTACTGACCACTGATAAAAGTGGGTCATTCTACTTACCACTGACATAAGGAGAACCTTCTCCCATTTGTCACCAATAAGGGATCAATAAACGGAGTATTTGGAATGAGCTCTGGGTTTGGACTAAACCCATGTCTGTACAGAATTTGGCTTTTTGGGGGGTCAGATATTTACTGAACTAAATAGGTATTCAGCCAAGTTGATGGGGTACAGGCTGGTGAGGGGTACAAGATGGCCAGTCTTTGTGCTAAGGCAAGTACAGACATTAGTGCTGCACCCTAAGTTGTCTGTAGATGGTCTTCTCTCTCCTATCTCTTCTCCTCACCCTCCAACATGCTCTTACTAACTGTCCTTTTTGCTGTGATGTCCTCTCTCCTCCCCACAACCTGCACATATCACCCTCACTTCTGCCCTCTCCATATTACAGCACTTCTCATCTCCTGCTCTTTCTGAGCCCAGATAATGTCACTGCCTCCAAATCACTGTGGTATCTGCCCATGAATAAATCCTGCTCTCCCCTCACCCTACTACTAACTTTGCCCTAAACCCTGGCCCTCCACTTTCACACTCCCACCCACAGTACCAGCAGTGTCCCTTCTCTGGCACCAGCTGTAACCCTCAATCTCTTATCTCATTTCCCATCCTTCCAGGACACGGCTCCCCTTCTATGTGCCCTGTGGAATGCCGTCTCCAACCAACTTGCCTCTGTCAATGACCTGTTCCTCGCTCACTCTCTCAACCTACTTGCTATAAGGGCTCATGTACACGGGGCATTTGGAAAACTCTTCTGAATGATGGAAGCTGACTGCTGGAAAATGAAGCTTAAAAACCATCAGTTTAGCCGCATTTGCATACCGTGTTTTAGCTGCGTTTATGCACCTTTGTGTTTTAGAAGCGTTTTTAAAAGAGAACTCAGGAGACCTTCCAAAATGCCCAGAAAAATAGTAAATTCACTAAAAAAGGCCACTAAAATACTGCAGGATTTATTTTTTCAAGTCATGAGGTATTTTAGTAGTGAAAAGCATGCATTATTGTTTCAGTTGTCAGCGGGATTCCCACTGATAACTGACAAAATTTAAAAACAAATAGCTTGGGGTTCCCCCACAATCCTTTCCAGACCCTTATCCGAGCATGCGGCCCAGCAGGTCAGAAAAGGGGGGGACAAGCGAGCGCCCCCCTCTTGAACCATACTAGGCCACATGCCCTCAGCATGGGGTGCTTTGAGGTAGGGGGAGCTTCCCCCCACCCCCCCAAAGCACCTTGTCCCCATGACTTTACCATTAAGATCAACAGCTCAACCATTGGTCCCTCCCCATATGCCAGGGTGCTAGGCATAATCCTAGGCTGACCTCTCCTTCAGCTAGGGTTGCCACCTCATCCCTTTTAAAACCAAACACATTAATTACACAGATTCTGTGGCTGATTAAGGTGGTAATTAAACTCACTTGGTGCCTTATCTGCATTAAATTAGCCTCAGAACCTGTGTACTTAATGTCTTTGGTTTTAAAGGGATGAGGTGGCAACCCTACCTTCAGCCCCCACATCCAATCACTGCAGCCTCAACCTTGCTGGAATTTGCCCCTGAATAACGATACCACAAAACAACTTATCCACACCTTGGTTATATCCCACCTTGATTACTGCAACTCCCTCCTCACTGGCCAGGTTAGTTACACAGGTTAGTGGAAGTATCAACTTCTATCAGTGGTCAGTAGGAGAGAGACCCCCTTATATCAGTGGTCAGTAGGAGAGAGACCCCCATATATCAGTGGTCAGTAGGATTGAGACCCCCTTATATCAGTGGTCAGTAGGAGAGAGACCCCCTTATATCAGTAGTCAGTAGGAGAAGGACCCCCTTATATCAGTGATCAGTAGGAGAGAGACCCCCTTATATCAGTGGTCAGTAGGAGAGAGACCCCCTTATATCAGTGGTCAGTAGGAGAAGGACCCCTTATATCAGTGATCAGTAGAAGGACCCCCTTATATCAGTGGTCAGTAGGAGAGAGACCCCCTTATATCAGGGGTCAGTAGAATGACCCGCTTATATTAGTGGTCAGTAGGAGAAGGACCCCCTTATATCAGTGATCAGTAGGAGAGACCCCCTTATATCAGGGGTCAGTAGAAGGACCCGCTTATATTAGTGGTCAGTAGGAAAAGGACCCCCTTATATCAGGGGTCAGTAGGAGAGAGACCCCCTTATATCAGGGGTCAGTAGAAGGACCCGCTTATATTAGTGGTCAGTAGGAGAAGGACCCCCTTATATCAGGGGTCAGTAGGAGAGAGACCCCCTTATATCAGTGGTCAGTAGAAGGACCCCTTTATATCAGTGATCAGTAGGAGAGAGACCCCCTTATATCAGTGGTCAGTAGGAGGACCCCCTTATATCAGTGGTCAGTAGGAGGACCCCCTTATATCAGTGGTCAGTAGGAGGACCCCCTTATATCAGTGGTCAGTAGGAGAGAGACCCCCTTATATCAGTGGTCAGTAGGAGAGAGACCCCCTTATATCAGGGGTCAGTAGGAGAGAGACCCTCTTATATCAATGGTCAGTAGAAGGACCCGCTTATATTAGTGGGCAGTAGGAGAAGGACATACTTAATCTTCATCATCAGGAAGACCGCCCCCCCTTAACGTTTATTGATGTCACTTATTACTGAGAAAGAAATTGTTAATTCCTCAAGGAACTCCTAGAAATCTTTGGAGGAACCCTGGCTGAGAAAGACTGGACTAGGCAGTAATATATTTCTGTCCCCCTTGATGCAAGTGGAGATGACCCATCTATAAGGATCTACAGTCCATACACACCCAGCACAAGGCCGGGGTCACACTACCACTTCTACCCAGAAAGGAAGTATCTATGGAAGACAGGAAGTGATGTCATGTACAGACAGGAAGTTCCATGTGGTATGAAGTAGAGTGGAGACATTGGTGGAAGTGGCAGCAGAGGAGGTAATAAGATGTTATTTCCTATTTACACCCAGTAACCCCCCGTCATGCCCATCCTCTTCCTCCATAGTCACTGTGACGTCTTTTATCTCCAGCAGATGATGATACACACATATATAGTGTGGGAACCCAGATTAACCCCTTCAGGGGCAGACCATTCCCCCACTTCCGGGGCCGGAACATTCTCCTCATTGTGGAGAGGTGTCACTTTCTCACCTCATCAGTCTATACTATCAGATTACACCACTTTTATTAGTGGGGGGATGGGGGGGTTTATTTAGGAATATGTATGTGTTTATTATTATTATTTAGGCATTATATAGCACCAGTGCGCAGTGCTTTACAATATAAAGAGAGACAGTACAGCTACAATACAATCAAAACAAGAGGATTAAGAGGGCCCTAATTGTAAAAATAGGGTGGCACAATCAGTACAAAAGGTTATAACTGCGGGGGATGGGCTGATGGAAGGGGTATCTATTTGGAGTCATGATAAGTTTCCTTAAATAGATGAGTTTTCGGGGATCGCCTAATGTCAGCCAAAGTAGGGGATAGCCGGACAGACTGGGGTAGGGAGTTCCAGAGGATGGGAGAGGCTCAGGCAAAGTCCTAGAGATGAGCATGAGAGGAGACAATTGAGCTAGAGAGCTGGAGATCATGAGTGGAGTGGACGGTTTGGGTGATACCTGGAGACAAGATTGGTGATGTAGGACGGGTCAGAGTTGTGGATGGCTTTGTGTGTTGTTAGTTTTTTAAATGTATTTAGCTTGGCAATTGGAAGCCATTGGAGGGATTGGCAGAGAGGAATTGCAGACACTGAGTGGTTGGTAAGGTAGAGGAGTCTGGCGGCAGAATCCATGATAGACTGAAGAGCAGATAGCCTATGGAGAGGTCGGCCAATGAGAAGGGAGTTGCAATGGTCAAGGAGAGATAGAACAAGGGAGTGAAGGAGTAGCTGGGTGGTTTTGTTGGTTAAAAAGGGGCACATTTTAGAGATGTTATGGAGGTGAAGTCTACAAGCTTTTGATAGTGATTGGATTTGGGGCCAAAAGGATAGGACAGAGCCCAGGATTATACCTAGTACCCTCATGTGAGGGGAGGGACTTATAGTTGTATTATTGATGGAAAGGTTATGTAGGAGTGAGCAAGGGGAGGGAATATTCTTAGTAGGGATCCACCAATACCGATACTAGTATTGGTGCCGATACCCAGTACTTGTACTTGAAAATACTCCCGATACCTTAACTGATACTTTGCGGTGCAATTTGCATTAATGGACACAATTTGCATCGCAAAGATTAGCATGTGATTTGAACAGGAATGCGATTCTTGTGCAGTTTCCCCACTTCTCATGCATGAACCCAGGTTTGCATAGCATGACTTCACACAGGAGGGGTTCAGGAAACCTCTGCAGGCATCCCATGTAGAGTGTCACTGTTAGGAGAGGGGAGAAAGGGGCGGGGATTTGAAATCTTCTCTCCTCTCCTTGCAGCAATGACAGTTCAGGCTAGATGGCATCTGATTGGTCGGCGGCTGTAGCCAGGCTAACATTGACAGAGATGTAAAGTCACCAAGAATAATAGTGGGTATTTCAAAGGAGAGAGAGTCGGGTAGCCAGGCAGAGAAGTTGACAAATACAGTGTCTCAAAAGAAGGGAGGGATAGAGAGTGAGGGGTAGGGAGGTGCTCATTGGGGATAGAAGGAATCCAACTCCATCTCCTTTCCAGCCACTAGGTCTGGATGAGTGAGTCCGGTGGAGGCCACAATGGGAGAGGCAGAGTCAGATTCTTGATGCCAGGTTTCAGTTATGGCAAATCTGTTAAAGCAATGGGAGATAAAAAGGTCATGGACAGATGTGAGCTTGCTACATCCTGATCTGGTATTCCAGAGGGCAAATGAGATTGGGGGATGGTTTTTGGGAGCAGGGGGATAGAAATAAACTGAGTAGATTGCGGCTGTTACCAGAGGAAGAAGGGTGACGGATATGGGGTTTGCAGTTAGAAAATGTCCGGCCAGCCAGGATGGGGGGAAATGTCCCCAGAGATTAGGAGAAGGAAGGTGAGGAAAGTAAGATGGGAGCGGGCTGTATATGAGCGCACATATCTCACTGCCCGGTGTTTGTGTCAGCATGAGGGTTCAGTATTTGCAGGGGGTGATGGGTGCAGTAATAGGGAGAGGGTAGGAGTGAGGGTGATATGTAGAAGCTGTGGGGTGGAGATGAGGGGTAAAGTATGGACAATTGGAGGACAAAGACTGTGAGAAGGAAGAGTAGAGGGAACATATTAGTGGGAATCAGACGTCATAGGAAAAAATATGAAATGTTGCTTTGTTTTCCATCCTTCCAGAGTGGAGCTGAGGTGAGGTCTTGTATCTTCAAACAGCTTTCCTTGTCCTGTTTTCATTATCCTGGGGCGGTAAAACTGCGACAACACTCATAAGACACACTCATGAAAGAAAGATGGTGTCCACCACTAGCCCGTCTGCCACTTCCCCATATGCTGAACTATATTTATAGGGAGATGGGGATGGCAAACATTTGTCACTTGATGAAATTAGGATCTGATGACACACACTTAAATGGGAGGGGAGGGGAAAAGACCAGACACAGGCCAAAGTCATAAAAGGGATTGATTCTTTGATTACCAAGGCAAAAAGGAGGTAAGAATCAAATCACTGAGTATATAGACAAGTGTGATGGATATTGCATGGGGACATTTCCCATATAGCAAAGCAGTGTCAATGAGCAGTCATACATGGCATGGAGGTGTGCGGGTGGAGTACAGTACAGGAGGAGAACGGATGGAGAGGTACAGAGAGAGAAGTACAGGAGGATGGGTACAGGTGGAGAGGTATGGATGGAGATGAACAGATGGATATTGCATGCAGACATTTACCTGAGAATGAGCAGAGAAGACATGATGAGCAGAAAGCGATAGAAGCGGCGATAATACTGTGACACTTGTACAAAAATCACTCAGGATAGAAACATATTGTCTGTGACTGACCCCCGTATGTCTTTATTTTATAAGATTCAGAGGAAGAAAGAGAGAAAAATGTCATTTGTAGTGAAAGTCCTAATAAACCAATTTCTCCATAATGATCCCAGTCTCAGGTATTCATCCTAAAATGTGATCAGTAAAGTCTCCTGAGATCACAGGAATATGATGTGTCCTGGCAAAGCCCAAAGATCAAGTTCATCTTTTGGTTTAGGAGAGGTGGGATGCACCCGGGAGAAATGATTCTGTGTACAGAAACCTCACTGACCTCACAGCTCCTCCTCCCAATGTCCCTCCATCCGGAGTCAGAGAATCCTATGACATCACACTGACCTCACAGCTCCTCCTCCCAATGTCCCTCCATCCAGAGTCAGAGAATCCTATGACATCACACTGACCTCACAGCTCCTCTTCCCAATGTCCCTCCATCCAGAGTCAGAGAATCCTATGACATCACACTGACCTCACAGCTCCTCTTCCCAATGTCCCTCCATCCAGAGTCAGAGAATCCTATGACATCACACTGACCTCACAGCTCCTCCTCCCAATGTCCCTCCATCCAGAGTCAGAGAATCCTATGACATCACACTGACCTCACAGCTGCTGAAAGGATTGATTTTCTTATCCCGTCAGAGACCCCCGGTCTGTGGAGAGATTCCTGGTTTATCAGCTTTCAATAGCTAATTCTTGCATCTCCAGCTGTTCTCTAATAGCTCTGGTCTCAGTATTTAGCAACCCCGTGTCCTTAGAGTTCCTCTCCAGTATATCATCAATAATGTTTGTGTCATTATTTATCATGAGTGTTATTCCCCATCCCGTGTAGGTAGGGAACCATGACCAAACCTTATCACCTGTAGAGAATAGATCTACCTTTTCTTGTTTGGTTTCCCTTCTCTGTCTCAGAGTTAGTTGGTGTTTTGGGTATGTACTGGCTTTTACCTGGTGTTCCTTCTGGTCTATAGCTGCCATGATTGGCACTAATTGGGCTACATAGCACCAGCCCTGGACATTACTCGGTATCCAAGGGTAACAGATCTTACCACAACAGATATAGGTATTGTTTCCCAAGGAGATCGGCAATTTTTGTATTGCAGAGCGTAATTCAGGGGTGACAACAAGTTTTCCAAACAAAGTTTTCCCCACATTGTCTTATCTCTTTTAAACTTTCATTCAGGGCTCTACCATTTACTTGCCAGAGTTTCACAGAAGAAGTTCCATCCCTCCTTCCAGGATCAGATATATTTAATATGGACTGAGAGCACATTCCCTTTCCCTTGTGGGAAGTATTCCCCAGTCTAAAACACCAATCGGGGAGTTGAGTGACTCCCAGAGTTGGAAAAGATATGGCGGCATTAGAAGTAATATTGGTCAAACCAATACTTACATTCCCTGTTATTAACAAAAATATTTTGACTGGAGCGGCCAGAAGAGGAATTTCCTATGTGCTCGGATGTAACTTACTACATATCCAACATTTATCAGAACCTGACTTTTGAGCATAAGCAAATTTAACCATTTGCTGCCCGGCCAATAGCCGTTTGGCGGCTTGAAAGTTGCTTCTCCACTCCGGGTGCACGCCATTTGGCGTGCTCCCGCACATGTGCCGTTTGCGCTAATGCAGAGCGGCTCGATCTGTCACCGGGCGTGTACCTCGGACACGGCCGATGACAGATCCGAGTACCGGCTCCGTTGCAGGTACCATGTGACCTGCTGTGACCAATCACAGCAGGTCACATGACAGTTGTATACAATGGATGGCTTCATTCATGATGCCATCCATTGTATACTAGTGCCTAGCTGTGAATGGTCACAGCTAATCACATGCACATGTCATGTGATTAGCTGTGACCAAATCACAGCTAAGCACAAAAAAAAAAAAAGCTGAATGAATCCATTTCATTCAGGTAAATGCTTGCTTATAGCAAAGTATTTCTTTGCTATAAGCAAATTGTGTAAAAAAAAAAAAAAAATACTGATCACTTCCCCAAAGTAGTACAATGTTACTATGGTAACATTGTACTACTTTGGTCATAGTAAAATATGAAAAAAATTTTTAAAAAAAAATTTAAAAAAATTAAAAATAATAAAAAAAATTTAAAAAATATATATATATGTATTTTTTTTCATACTGTCATTAGTCAGTGTCCCTGTTCACCGCCATGCCAGTTATATGATGACGCTGTACTGCACTGGTGACAGCATGTAAAAAAAAAATAGTGAAAATAATTTTTTTAATTTTTTAATTTTTCCGAAAAATTATGACAAAAAAAATACAACTTCAAAAAACTCGCCATGCCTCTTATGAAGTACGTCGGACTGTCTACTCTGCAAAAAGGGGTCATTTGGGGATATCTGTACTGTCCTGACATTTGGGGGATATCTGTACTATTCTGACATTCTTGGACCTCAAGAAATTAGATTGGCCGTCAGTACTTCAGGATTGATCAATAATCAGATCTATACCATAGTTTGTGAACTCTATAACTTTCCTACAAACTAAATAATACATCCTAATTTGGGTTATTTTCACCAAAGACATGTAGCAGAATACATCTCGGCCTAAATTTATGAAGAACAATTATTTATTTGTAAATTTTTATAACGGAAACAAAGAAAAACGTGTATTTTTTTCAACATTTTTGGCCTTTTTTTTGTTAATTTAGCAAAAAATAAAAACCCCAGCGGTGATTAAATACCACCAAAAGAAAGCTCTAGTTGTGTGAAGAAAATGATAAAATTTTAGTTTGGGTACAGTGTTGTATGACCGCGCAATTGTCATTCAAAGTGTGAGAGCGCTGAAACGTGAAAAATGGCCTGGGCAGGAAGGTGTAAAATTGCACGGTATTGAAATGGTTAAACTGCATCATCAACATTTTTCCTGAAAAAGGATTGTTCTCTTCAAAACTTCTCTTTGACTTTCTTTCACTTTTAGTTATCTGGGTCTCATTTAAATCTAGTCCTTGGGGGAGCATGCGTGGCCGGTTCCCGTATGGACGTGTAGTGTGATCCGCTCCGTCCAGCCGCCAGAGCGATCGCGGCTCACACAGATCCCAGGGAATTCTGACCCCACAGCGATCCACATCAGAGGTGCCCGAACCTCCCCAGATATGCCCCGCAGGAGGAAAACCCCGGGGCAGCCGGGGAAACTGACTCAATTCTTCCCTGCCATCACGGCAGGGATCCAAGATGGCGCCGGTGGCAGTGACATGAGGGACAGCAGGCAGCAAGGGGACTACTCTACCCAGCAATAAGACCACAGGCTGCGATATCCATTGTACCCAGGGGACCCTGGTGAGTTGTCTCCCCCTCTGTCCCCCACCACAAGAAGCCCAGCCAAGTCTAGAATCAGACTGGACCCTGAGCAGCAGCATACATACCAGGCCCTCAGTGATTCACCCCCACAGATACACACAGACCTCCCTGTCATAGAGGCATTCCCAGCAACAGATCAACCAGTAACTAAGATATGTATGAAGAACATGCTGTTATCTCTCAAACAAACCCTGCATGATGATTTATCATCATCTTTAGTACACATCACTAGCGTGGTCAAACACCAAGAACAAAGAATACAACATATTGAATCCAAAATGGGGGACGTCATTATAGAGCACAATGATTTGATTGACGCACACACAGATCATACCTCGGACATTGAACAAATTAATCTGAAACTAGCCGACCTGGAAGATCGTTCAAGGCGTAACAATATCAAGTTTAGGGGTATACCTGAAAGCGTCACTAATGAAGCATTACTATCCTATATACAACAATATATAAAATTCCTCATACCATCCATCTCTGATCTGGAGCTGGCTATAGACCGAGCCCACCGTCTACCTAAACCATCATTCCTATCGGCTTCCATTCCTAGGGATGTCTTAGCCCGGATCCATTTCTATCACATAAAAGATAATATTATGCTGGCAGCCAGAAATACATCTGCACTCCCACCGACACATGCAAATATCCGGTTATTCGCGGACCTCTCGAAGACCACGCTACTTAACCACAAAAAGATGATTACCATTACTAAAGCCTTGAGGAACCATGGTATAGCATATCAATGGGGATTCCCCACAAAACTAGCCGTAAAACAACACTGTAAAGCCTTCACTATCAAAAATCTTGAAGCGGGCCTGGACCTGCTTAAAACCTGGAAAATAATCCCTGAAGACACACTACAAAACGCACCTACTCATTCTCAGAATATGGAAGCTGTTTAAGCCTGTCACTGCTCACCCCCGCTATAACATCAACGTAGCACCTCAAAGATGTCGTTTCCCCTCAATAATCTCTGGCGATCGGCCAAGTTATGGAAGTTATGTTACCAGAAATTGTTTGGCTTGACCTTCTTTATGGCCAAATCCTGTTCGAACCCCCACATCTGATGTAGCAACACAAGCTACTCCGACCACTTACATTTTACGCAAGTCTTTTTTTTTTTTTTTTTTACCCCCTTCCTTTTTTTCCTCTCACCTCCTTCCTTGGCACCACCACCAGTTGCTCAATCCCACCTTAACACTTATGGATCTACGATGAACTTTCATGGAAACGCCACCTTAATCCAGCAACCGAACCTAAACCGCTTTCCCACATCTGATTACCTCCTGACTCACATGGATACGCTTGCACAACCTCATATCCTTTCAAATATCACTTCAAACATTTCGCTTAGCACTCAAAGACCTACACAATGATCAACATCACATCCCTTAATGTCCGTGGCTTAAACTCTCCATTCAAGAGATCGATGCTCCAAAAAGAAACTAGGAAATTTCAGACCGACATCCTTTTTATTCAAGAATCCCACTTCGCTACAAACAAGATACCCAAACTTCCCCTCCATCGTTTCCCAAACATCTTCATGGCCACTAACTTCCAAAAAAAAAAAAAAAACTGGGTCATTACAGCCATAAAAGACTCTATCCAGTTCCGACATATATCAGAAACCGTCGACCCTCAAGGTCGCTACCACATTCTAATATGCCAACTGAATAACAGCCTCTACACTTTGGTGAATGTCTATGGTCCCAACAAAAACCAGTTGAAATTCTATAACAAGCTCTACAACACTATCTCTTCACTAAAACAAGGCAGAATTATCATCAGAGGAGACTTCAATATTATTGGCAACCCACATCTGGATTCATCCTTTAATAAAAGATCGCCTAAACAGGCCTTCAACCAATTCCTACATAACTATGACCTCTACGACATCTGGAGATGCCAACATAGCAATGAGAAGGACTACACCTACTACTCCCCTCCACTCCTTTCATACTCCAGAATCGACTTTTTCCTTACGGACAAATGGACACTGCAACATATATCATCATCCAAAATTGGCACAATAACGTGGTCAGACCATGCTCCAATCCACATTTCAGTAGACAAAAACCAACGTTCGGCAATCCTGCATATTTGGAGACTAAACTCTGCAATCCTGAAGAACCCAGAACACCAAAAACATATTTTAGAAGCTCATAACCTATTTTTTTAAACCAACACAACTCCTAACATGCCTATAACCACGATCTGGCCCACCTATAAGGCTTACATGAGAGGTATCCTCATACAATTAAACTCCCGCATCAAAAAACAAAGGTCCTATCAAATCAATCAAATTCTATCTTCCATTAAACGGAATGAAGAAATTAACAAAACAAACCCAAATGCCGCCATAGCCGCAACCCTGGCCTCTGACAGAAACAAATTGCAAATACTTCTGTTACACGAATACGACCTTAACCTACAGAGAACTAAATCCAATACAGAATGATTCAAGACCTTCCCTCAACACAGGGCAAGAAAGAGCTTTTAGTCATAAAAAGACAAAAGTTTTACTTACCAAGTGAGGTGGGTGGTCATCCTGGACAAGCCCACAGCTGAAAGGATTGATTTTCTTATCCCCTCAGAGACCCCCGGTCTGTGGAGAGATTCCTGGTTTATCAGCAGAATTCTGGGAACACCCCTTGAACACGGAAATAACGGCAGCTTATGTTCAGAGATGTTCAAAGTTTATTAGACATTACTAAGATTATATAGGATACAGAAATAATAAGGGGGGGAGCGAGTTCTAGAACTGTAACTTGTAAGTTTCCATCATGAGCTGACTACATGAAACATGACATATACATTTCTTGGTATAAACTGTTTTTGCTAGCTTTCTGAGAATTAGTCGAACAAAGAAAATGTCAGGGTCGTGATATCATTGTTTATACTTTCTGGTGCAAGCAGAAACAGTTTCATTAAACTTCTAATATATCTGCAAAAACCTAACTTAATATTTAAAATGGCGTACATCAACACAATGGAGGTTCTCTAGATCCTTTCAAGCTCCTCCCCCAATGTTCCTCCATCTGGAGTCAGAGAATCCTATGACATCACATCAACCTCACAGCTCCTCCTCCCAATGTCCTTCCATCTGAAGTCAGAGAATCCTATGACATCACACCGACCTGCTCCTCCTAACAATGTCCCTCCATCCAGAGTCAGAGAATCTTATGACATCACACCGACCTCACAGTTCCTCCAACCACTGTCCCTCCTTCCAGCTCTTTGTTTTTTTTTTTTTGTTTTTTTTTTCTGGTGCTCTTAGGATGTGGGCAGATTCTCTAAATTCTCACAACCAAAGCAGAACGGTTGATCCTTCATTTTATGTAATGTCAGAATTCCTTATACCAAGCCTTGAAGTGGGGCTTCACTAAAACACAGATCTGACCGGAGAGGTGAGGAGGATTCTGGGAATATCATTTGATGTGACTATTTGTGTTCAGATGTAGAGTTTTCCTCCTGTGAAGTCTGGAGATCATATGACATCACATTGCCTCCACCTCCCTCCCTGATAGAAGAGAGAAAGAAGAAGATTCTAGAAGTCACCAGAGAGATCACTGAGCTGCTGACAGGAGAGGTGAGCGGTGCCGGGAATTCTGGGACATTCTCCAGTAACAGACAAGGGATGTGTCTGGATGGTGACTGTATCATTGTGTGTGTCAGGTTCCTATAAGGTGTCAGGGTGTCACTGTCTATTTCTCCATGGAGGAGTGGGAGTATTTAGAAGGACACAAGGATCTCTACAAGGACGTCATGATGGACAATCAGCCGCCCCTCACATCACCGGGTAAGAGGAGACTTTATTGTAAAGGAGAGAGCAGTACGGAGGATCCACCTAGATCCCCCATCATCTGATAAACACATAGAAACAATGGATTCAGTCAGTGTGTGTGTTTCCTACAGATGGATCCAGTCATGGGAACCCACCAGAGAGATGTCCCCGTCCTCTGTATTCCCAGGATTCCACACAAGAAGGTCACACCATCCCTCACCATCATCAGGTAGATGAGGAACAATCACTGATAGTATCATTAGGATCTGTACATTATCTGCATTGTTACCATTGATGTCATTTTTATTATATATTCAGAGTGGAAACCTGAGAGATCCTAAAGTTGAGGTTAAAGAAGAGATAAAAGAGGAGGAGGATGAGGATGGGGGGATGGAGGCATCAGAGCTTCTAAAGGAACACAAAGATCTGTACCAGGACACCATGGTGGAGTAATCCAGCTACAGGAACCCACCAGAGAGATGTCCCCGTCCTCTGTATTCCCGGGATTCCACACAGGAAGGTCACACCATCCCTCACCATCATCAGGTAGATGATGACAATTATTGGTAGCTGTGATTTATACACAGCATGTTTGTTACAATGAATGTTTTATTATATTTTTCAGAGTGGAATCCTCGGGGATGATAATATTGATGTTAAAGAAGAGTATAAAGAGGAGGATGAGGAGAATGGAGTGATGGAGGAGTTTTCAGAAGGACACAAGGATATGATGGAGCCACCTAATACCAGGAACCCACCAGAGAGATGTCCCCGTCCTCTGTATTCCACACAGGAAGATCACACCATCCCTCACCATTACAAGGTTGGTGGGATGGAGCATCTAGAACATGGACTCGTGGAGACAATTTGTGCATTTTTCATGTGAGTTTATATCTTACAGATTTTTTTCTTGGTTTAGGGTGAAGATGTTATAGATGTAAAAGTTGAGGTGAAAGCAGAAGAAGAAGAGGCGTATGTGAGGGATGATCAGCAGTCTATGGAGGAGGATGGAATAACGGGGACATTTATAGAGGAGGACACTCCTACAGAGATCAGCACAGGTGGGTCATGAACACTAAATCCATTCCTCCACCCATACTGCTCACTGATTGGTCCAGAGTAGGGCGGGGACTGGGTGATATCAGCCTGTAATCCCCTGGTCACTTTCCTGAGCTGTGTTCCCCGTCCTGTATTCCTGGATTTCTCTCGGATAATCTTCCTTCTCTGTGCTGCAGACACAATTTATGTCTCTAGACTGGATTTATGGAGGTTCTGGGGTTCAGCTGGCAGCAAAATGTTCATTTTCACCATAAGTGTTACTAGACCTAGGCACCTGGGGTGTGTGCTTTGGGTCTTCTGTCCCATGTCTGGGTCTAGTAAGATCTCTGACAGAACAATTCTTCCAGGGGACCTTCTCTGTTATCTGCTGGCTGTGCCGGGTGGAGGGATATGTCTGTAGTGTCTCAGACCCAAGTCACTGAGTGCAGTCTCAGGAGATGGGAGGCAGCGGTGTGGGATCTCTGCAACTTGTCTACAGTAAACATTTTGGCTTCCACTGATTATTGAATACCAATATTATGAGTTCTGATACTTTACAATTATTATTATGCAGGATTTATGGCGCCAACAGTTTGCTCAGCGCTTTACAATATAATGGGAGACAATACAGCAACAATACAGATCAATACAAGAGGGATAGGAGGGCCCTGATCCTGGGAATTTATAATCTAAGAGGGAGGGGCTAGTGTTATAAAAGGTAGTAACTGTGGGGGATGGACTGGTTGGAAGAGAAGATTCCAGTATTCGCTGAGGGCAAGATAGGCTTCCCTGAAGAGATAGGTTTTCAGAGATCGCCTAAAAGTGGGCAGAGTAGGCGATAGTCTGATAAATTGAGGTAGAGAGTTCCAGAGGATGGGGGAAGCTCTGGATAAGTCCTGGAGATGAGCATGGGAGGAGGAGACAAGGGAGCTAGAGAGCAGGAGGTCTTGCGAGGAGTGGAGAGTACGGTTTGGGTGATATTTAGAGACAAGATCAGTGATGTACTTTGGGGAAGAGTTATAAATGGTTTTATAAGTTATTGTTAGAGTTTTGAATTTTATCCATTGGGCAATAGGAAGCCAGTGGAAGGATTGGCAGAGAGGGGTGGAGAACACTGAATGGAGAGCAGTGGAAGGATTGGCAGAGAGGGGTGGAGGACACTGAGTGGAGGCCAGTGGAGGGATTGGCAGAGAGGGGTGGAGGACACTGAGTGGAGGCCAGTGGAGGGATTGGCAGAGGGGGGTGGAGGACACTGAATGGAGGCCAGTGGAGGGATTGGCAGAGAGGGGTGGAGGACACTGAGTGGAGGTTAGTGGAGGGATTGGCAGAGAGGGGTGGAGGACACTGAATGGAGGCCAGTGGAGGGATTGGCAGAGAGGGGTAGAGGACACTGAGTAGAGGCCAGTGGAGGGATTGGCAGAGAGGGGTGGAAGATACAGAACGGTTAGTAAGGTGGATGAGTCTGGCAGCAGCATTCATGAAAGACTGAAGAGGGGATAGCCTGCGATGAGGTAGGCTAATGAGGAGGGAGTTACAATAGTCAAGGCGAGATATAACAAGGGAGTGGATAACATATATCAACCGACTTAAAATACACCCAAAGTCCAAATAAATGTCCCAAAACGTGAAAAACTGTGAACAATTGTCCAAATTACATCCAGATCTTGACAAATACAGTAGGTACCCACTCATACACAATGAAGATGAATCCCAGATGCTTTTCAAATACCTCAAAAAAAGAAAAATCTAGACATAGTGTATTATCTTAGGTCTTAAAGACAGTGCCACACGTGCAGCATGCAAACACTACAGTGCCACAATATGGCTGCATATACATCATCAGGACCAGGAAGCTGTTTTTATCGGTTTATAATGTAAGTGGCTACAATAAAATTTGTATGTTATTTGATTCATACGCTGATCCCTGGTCTGTTTGTGAGGTCTAAGGGAAGTGTCTGGAGAAGAGGATGTCAATCTGAGGATATTCCATGCCCACAATTTTGATTATATTGAATTTAGGGTAATTATGCATTGTTACTACATGGTTTGCAGTGGTGTATATTGAGTATGTTTACACGATTGCTGTGGCACTGTAGTGTTTGCATGCTGCACGTGTGCCACTGTCTCTAAGACCTAAGATAATACACTATGTCTAGATTTTTCATTTTTTGAGGTATTTGAAAAGCATCTGGGATTCATCTTCATTGTGTACGAGTGGGTACCTATTTGTCAAGATCTGGATGTAATTTGGACAATTTTTCACAGTTTTTCACGATTTGGGACATTTATTTGGACTTTGGGTGTATTTTAAGTCAGTTGATATATGATATTGGTACTTCAGGGGAAGGATTGTGATACGACTTTAATGGGTATTGTATTTTGGATGTGTGCTGACTTATAGTTATTTTAAGGGAGTGGATAAGTTGCTTAGTGGTTTCCGAAGTTAGGAACGGGCGTATCTTGGAGATGTTGTGGAGGTGACGTCTACAAGATTTGGACAGTGATTGGATTTGGGGCTGAAAGGACAGATGGGAGTCTAGGATTACACCTAGTACCCTGGCATGAGGAGAGGGACTGATGGGTGTCTTATTGGTCTTGATGGAGAAGTTGGAGGAGGGGGCACGGGCTGGAGGGAATACTAAGAGCTCAGTTTTGGAAAGATTGAGTTTGAAGAAGTGGAGTGACATTCATGCCGATATGTCAATAGTAGATTAGTAATGCGAGAGGAGACTGAAGGGGTGAGGTGAGGAGAAGACTGAAGGGGTGAGGTTAGGGGTAGAAAGATAGATTTGTGTGTCATCCGCATAGAGATGGTACTTAAAGCCGTGGGAGTTTATCAAGTGACCAAGGGAGGAGGTGTAGATGGAGAAGAGAAGGGGTCCAAGGACAGAACCTTGAGGGAACCCTACAGAAAGAGGGAGTGAAGAGGAGGAGGCAGCATTATAGGTAACACTGAAGGAGTGCTGCAATAGGTAGGAGGAGAACCAGGAGAGAGCAGAGTCTGAGGCCAAGAGAGTGGAGTTTTTTGAGGAGTACGGTGTAAGAGTATGGAGTAGCGGCCACTGGTTGGGAAGAGTATGGAGTAGCGGCCACTGGTTGGGAAGAGTATGGAGTAGCGGCCACTGGTTGGGAAGAGTATGGAGTAGCGGCCACTGGTTGGGAAGAGTATGGAGTAGCGGCCACTGGTTGGGATGAGTATGGAGTAGCGGCCACTGGTTGGGATGAGTATGGAGTAGCGGCCACTGGTTGGGATGAGTATGGAGTAGCGGCCACTGGTTGGGATGAGTATGGAGTAGCGGCCACTGGTTGGGATGAGTATGGAGTAGCGGCCACTGGTTGGGATGAGTATGGAGTAGTGGCCATTGGTTTTAGCAGGGCAGTTTCAGTGGAGTGTAGTGAGCAAAATCCAGACTGTAATGGGTGAAGAAGGTTGTTGTCAGTGAGGTGGGAGCTCAGGCGATTGTAAACTAAGCGTTCTAGGAGTTTAGAGGTAAATGGCAGCAGGGAGATGGGTCTTAAGTTGTTCAGGTTGGTGGGGTCCAGGGAGGGCTTGTTAAGTATGGGAGTTATATGCACATGCTTTAGAGGGGTGGGGAAGGCACCATTAGAGAGGGAGAGATTGAAGATGTGAGTGAGGGAGCATAGGATGGAAGAAGAGGGTGACCGTAGTAGTTGTGAGGGGACAGGATCCAGGGGGCAGGTGGTGAGACAGGCTTCTGAGAAAACCTTAGTGACCTCTTCGGTAGTAGCGAGGTCAGAAGAGGAAAGTGTTGAGGGAGGTTTAGTATAAGGTATGCTAAGTGGGATGGATGTCTGTGCAGTGGAGATGTCCCTACAAATTGCATCAATCTTGTTTTTGAAATGATTTGCAATCTCGTGAGCAGTGAGTGAGGTACTGGGTGGAGGTGGAGAAAGTAGAGAGTTATAAGTAGAGAAGAGACGCTGAGGACTGGATAACAAGGTATTGATGAGAGTGGCAAAGTCGGCTTGTTTGGCAGCATGGAGGAATTGTATGTGAAGAAAGCAGATTTATAGCGGGTGAATGATTGCTGGGATTTGGTTTTACACCACAATCGCTCCTGCGCACAACTATGTCATTTAAGATGTCTGGTGTGGTCAGTCTGCCACGGATGTAATGGTCGGGGCCTGATGCTTCGTGTTGTTAGAGGAACAAGTGAGTCCAGTGTGGGTGACAGTGAACTGTTGTAGACAGCAGTGGCCAGGTCAGGGCAGGACAGGGGAGAGATTCTGTCATAGAGTTGGTCAGTTGCAGAGTGGAAAGGAGCCGGGTTCAAGTTGTGAAGGTTTCTGCAGGTAATTGTTGGCTGCTTGGAGGGATAGGTGTTTGAAGACGAGGAGACTGTGAAGGTGATGAGATTGTGATCAGAGAGAGGAAAGGGGGTGTTTGTGAGGTTGTAGGGAGTGCAAAGATGGGAGAAAACAAGGTCTAATGTATTCCCATCAGAGTGAGCGGAGGACGGCGTCCGTCAGAGTGAGCGGAGGACGGCGTCCGTCAGAGTGAGCGGAGGACGGCGTCCGTCAGAGTGAGCGGAGGACGGCGTCCGTCAGAGTGAGCGGAGGACGGCGTCCGTCAGAGTGAGTGGAGGACGGTATACATTGTGCTAATGCAAAAGATGAGGTTATGTTGAAGAGTTGGGATGTAGCCTTTATTATATAATTTATATTGTACATTATGTAGTATTGACTCTTACATTATCTCACTTGTAAATGGCGCCATCTTGAAATTTGGAAAGTATCTGACCACACCAATGCTTGTGAGGGCAGAGGAAACATCCAGGGTCTAATAGTCCCCAGATCTCTCCATAAAGAGTACCTGTCACTGCCTAATACTGTCACAAAGGATGTTTACATTCCTTGTGACAGCGATAAAACTGATAAATTAAAGAAATGAGTACAAAAAAAAAAATTAAACCGCCCCTATCCCAAACAAACAAAAAACAAAAGCTCCTGCATGAAAAGTCAAACCCAAACATCAGAGGGAGAGAAATAATTCCAGCACCTGACCTCCTCTGTATCTCTAAACTGGTAACCTGGAAAGGCTTTTAAAGTGGCGTCTTTGGTGACTATTTTCTGCGATTCCATGAGCATGTGCAAGTTTAAAGTGTAACATGCTAGATCTCTTTTTTCTCATATTTTACAAAAAAGGGTATTTTGTGTTGTAGGTGCTAGAAAAACTGCTATGCAAATACGGAAAACAATTGCAAAACCCACTATTTTTACTCTCTAGGGCCTCTAATAAAAATGTTTTGGACATATAACTAATTTCACAGCAAAAAAATACTTTTTGTTTATGTCACAGGTTCACCCACATACACCCCCACACACACACACACACACACACACACACGCCCACAGCGACTAGCTAACGGAGTTGTGCACGTGCGGCCGTGACTTTGGGTAAGAGGGAATAACGGGGACTTAACTTTGAATATATAAGACTAGCTAGCTGTGATATACTTTCACAGCCCACACTATCTCTTGGCCACCACCGGAGGGAGACTCCAATCCAGATGGCTGACCACACACTGGCAGATACAAATCTTATATACAATCTGGTGCACTAATTAGAGTTGAGGAGCAGCTTAGCAATCACACCCTTCTAGGATCCCTCCAGCTATCCTACAGCTAGAACCCCGATGTTAATCACTCTTCCACTGTCAACACACCCCCACACTAGACACACCACAAATGGTAGCTTGACACCACCCAGCAGTTTATCCGCAGAACGGTCTGTTGGGACACACACACACACACACACACACACACGCACGTTGCCTTTACAAACTGCACGCAATCTGCCAACAAGCAGTGCAATTGCATACAGATTGGCAATGAGCTTGACAGAGCGTATAAAGAGACTAAAATACAAAACCATCTAATCTCTCCAATCTGATCTCTCTGGAGATATGAGCCCGAGCTTAAATACACAGAAGTCACTTATTAATTTTAAGATTTAATATCCCAAAAGTGGGCAGTGCATAAAATATGTACAAAATATAAAAAGTTACAAGACACACAAATGAATATTCACTAAAATATAAAAGGGAATAAAAAATGAAAAAAAACTTTTACCAAGATTTATCCTGCATCTGGAGCAAGTCAGAAAGTCAGCAATCCGTCAGTCAAATAGAACCAGCTCCATACGAATTACCATGTCCATATCTCCAGTCCTCAATTTATGGGAATATGGACGTAGGCGGGACATGAGTCCTGGGCCAATTTCCTCCTGGGGGTGTTCCTGTACCTGCTCACAGGATCTTCTGGGTGCTGTCCTGCCCAAAGTCAAATGGACCAAGACAGGCTTGAATCACCAAGTCGGAGATTGAATTTCTGACACGAGCTCATCAGTCCGATCGCAACAGTACCAATCACTGTTCCACTATTACTACTACTACTGTACATTGCATACTCCTGACCCCTGCACTATATACTCCATGTTGTACATTACATACTCCTGACCCCTGCACTATATACTCTATGTTGTACATTACATACTCCTGACCCCTGCACTATATACTCTATGTTGTACATTACATACTCCTGACCCCTGCACTATATACTCCATGTTGTACATTACATACTCCTGACCCCTGCACTATATACTCTATGTTGTACATTACATACTCCTGACCCCTGCACTATATACTCTATGTTGTACATTACATACTCCTGACCCCTGCACTATATACTCTATGTTGTACATTACATACTCCTGACCCCTGCACTATATACTCTGTTGTACATTACATACTCCTGACCCCTGCACTATATACTCTATGTTGTACATTACATACTCCTGACCCCTGCACTATATACTCTATGTTGTACATTCCATAGTCCTGACTTCTGCTCTCCCCCCTCTGCTATATATACACATAATATAGATTCTCTTTTGTTCCCCCCATTTCCTCCCAGCTGGACATTTTATATTGGATGATGTGATTGGAGCACAGACTTTTACATGGTGATAATAATGTGATAACATTCTCCAACTTTGGACCCTTAAACAGAAAGTGATAATGAGGGAGGAGTCAATACCCCAATGATGGTGGTCTTCAGGATCAGTCCAGTCTTCATCTTGGTTGTTCTCCCCCCATCCTCACTCTCTGACCTCTGGTGGGGCTCAGCCCCGCTGTTCTTCATGACTAAATCATGGACTAAATAAGGAAGTGCAGTACTTCTTGTGCTGGGAAGATGGTGATGAGTGATAGAGGGGGTTGGGACCCTCGTCCTATAATCCCCTCATCACTGTCCCTCCTATAAAAGACAGTTCTGGTTGTTTCCTCACTCTCTGACTAAGGTCCATGAATAAAGAAATGATCTGGTAGGAGATCAGAGGAGCCATTTCCTAGTTCCCTTGAGGGTGGAATTGTAAGCTCCTCAGAGACCAAGCTACCTGATGTGGGCGGAGTCCTGGGTTGGGGGAACCAATCAGCTCCTGTCTAGTAATCCTCTTTGTCTTTTAGTCCATGGCCGGGAGATGAGGAAAACCTCTGAGGATTGTCTCACTTTGTCTCCAGACTGGAAAGTAGAAGATGAGGACATCACACAGTATAGTCCAGGAGAAAACCCGACTCCCTCCAATGTCCATCCGGCACCACCCAGTGTAGATGGACCATCGGATTCCTCGTATCCTGAGGAACCTCAGAATGTGCGGGGCCGGGCCGGCCTTCCAACAGGGAAGAGGTTCTCCTGTACTGAGTGCGGGAAATGTTTTCATTTTAAATCCGGTCTTAATGTGCATAAAAGATCTCACACGGGAGAGAAGCCGTATTCCTGTCCTGAGTGTGGAAAATGTTTTTCAGAGAAGTCCAGTCTTTACAGACATCAGATATCTCACACAGGAGAGAAGCCATTTTCCTGTCCTGAGTGCGGGAAATGTTTTACACAGAAGTCTAATCTTCACACACATCAGAAATCTCACACGGGGGCGATGCCATATTCCTGTCCTGAGTGTGGAAAATGTTTTTCAGAGAAGTCCAGTCTTTACAGACATCAGATATCTCACACAGGAGAGAAGCCATTTTCCTGTCCTGAGTGCTGGAAATGTTTTACACAGAAGTCTAATCTTCACACACATCAAAGATCTCACACGGGGGAGAAGCCGTATTCCTGTCCTGAGTGTGGGAAATGTTTTTCAGAGAAGTGTAGTCTTTACAGACATCAGAGATCTTATACTGGGGAGAAGCCATATTCTTGTCTTGAGTGTGGAAAATGTTTTTCAGAGAAGTTCCTTCTTTACACACATCAAAGATCTCACACAGGAGAGAAGCCATTTTCCTGTCCTGAGTGCAGGAAATGTTTTTCACAGAAGTCTAATCTTTACAGACATCAAAGATCTCACACGGGGGAGAAGCCGTATTCCTGTCCTGAGTGCGGGAAATGTTTTTCACAGAAGTCTAATCTTTATACACATCAGAGATCTCACACAGGGGAGAAACCGTATTCCTGTCCTGAGTGCGGGAAATGTTTTCCAGAGAAGTCTAGTCTTTACAGACATCAAAGATCTCAGACAGGGGAGAAGCCATTTTCCTGTCCTGAGTGTGGTAAATGTTTTACACAGCAGTCTAATCTTCAAACACATCAAAGATCTCACATGGGGGAGAAGCCGTATTCCTGTCCTGAGTGCGGGAAATGTTTTTCACAGAAGTCCAATCTTTCCAAACATCAGAGATCTCATACGGGGGAGTAGCCACTTTCCTGTCTGGAGTGAGGGAAATGTTCCTCACTGAAGTCCTGTCTTCCTGTACATCAGGGATGGAGGTGTATTAGTGCCTTGAGTGCGGGAAATGTCTTCTAGATGAATGTTGCTGGACATCCCAGCTCTCATGTGGGGAAGAAGCACACCCAGATATACTCCATGGCTGATCTTCATCATGGAAGAAACAGTCCATAAGGAGATCAGAGGTCCCCAAAGACATGGATGAAGTGTGGGACCGGGTTGCCCATTGATGGCAGGAGAAGAAGTTTTCAATGTATTTTCCATGAATGGAAGACATTCCAGCAGCTCAGATGTGATCCTAATAACATTGGTTCCCCCATTCACACAGCAGGAATGGACATGAACTCTCACTGAGTGAATTGCTATACAAACATTCTATGAATAGACCCCCAAATGTCAGGAGACGTTTCTATAAAGACGGGAAGTATGGAGCAGAGAAATGAATAGACCTCCCAGCAATGTTATTACCAGGCTGCAGCTAGGGGGAGCTCTAATGTCACCCCAGCAGAGTGATCCCATCTAGCCCACATTAACCCTCTCACTGCCAGAGCTGTTTCTGCATGATTTTGCACACATGGGAAAATGCAGATTTTGGTCCTGAAGATGAGATAAACCCCCAAACATCTATTCTGTGACATCAGAGGCCCTGGAGAATAAAATGGTGGTGATTGTTAAGGTGTTCCCCGTACACAGATTCCCCTTCATATCCGCCTTTATTTCCTCCTTTCCCCCATTTTCTATGTTGGGATCTTTTCTACAATACTTTGTTATAATAATGGAACACGTTGTGTATTGTATTGTACACCAATAATAATGACTCCGCCCCCACATTCCAGACAAGAGATCTTCCTGACCAATCGGATTCCTTCCTTTACTATTTCCTGATTTTTATGCTTCAATCTTGTTAAATGTAAAATTATAATAAAACATTTATTGAACAAAAACTATTGTGTGTGTCGGTGCAATGACGGCAAACTTCAATATAGAACATTGCTCCTCGGTGACACCTCACACCCTTCAATAACGGGGCAGAGTGCGGGGGTCAGCAGTATATCATATACAGCCCACCATACAGAGTGCAGAGGGGGGCTGTAGTGTGCCCCCCCTCCTGATCCATACCAGGCCACATGTCCACAACATGGGGGTCACCTTACCAGGGGGGATTCCCCCAGGCATAGCATCTTGTCACCTTGGCTGGTGGGTGTGGGGATCTGTGGGTGGGGGTCATATTGGATTCTGGAAACCCCCTTTAATAACAAGGGGCCCCTATATACCGTCCCCCATGTGAATGAGTATGGGGTATATAGTACCCGACAATAGCACCAGCCCAATGACAGCTCCCTGAACTGTCATCATCTACATAAGTGAAGGGACAGGGATGGTGGGACCTTATTGCCCAAATGTGACCAGTGACCATATTTGGTCAGTGATGTCACTGCTATCCCCGCCCCCTTCCTTACATGTCAGGGATTCCCAATAACATCACTGATTCCTGGGGGTGTGGCCGCTGTACCCATCCATGTCTTCCTCAGGCACCAGTGACAGCGGGAAGCTGTTATATATAGAAGTGGTAGAAATGTCTCTTCTACAGGTGAAACTCAAAAAATGAGAATATGGTGCAAAAGTTCATTTATTTCAGTGCAGCAACTTAGAAGGTGACACTAATATATGAGACTCATTCCATGCAAAGCAAGATAGTTCCAGCCGTGATTTGTCATCATTGTGATGATTATGGCTTACAGCTCATGAAAACCCCAAATCCACAATCTCAGAAAATGAGAATATTCCATGCAATCAATAAAACACGGATTGTACATAGAACAATATCGCACCTCTGAAAAGTAGAAGCTGCATATGTACTCAGGACTTGGTTGGGGCCCCTTTTGCAGCAATTAGTGCCTCAATGCGGCGTGGCATGGAAGCTATCAACCTGTGGCACTGCTGAGGTGTTATGGAAGACAAGGATGCTTCAATAGCGGCCTTCAGCTCTTCTGCATTGTTCGGTCTCATGTCTCTCATCTTTCTCTTGGCAATGTCCCATAGATTCTCTATGGGGTTCAGGTCAGACGAGTTTGCTGGCCAATCAAGCACAGTAATCTCACGGTCATTGAACCAGGTTTTGGTGCTTTTGGCAGTGTGGGAGGTGCCAAGTCCTGCTGGAAAATGAAGTCAGCCTCACCATAAAGCTCGTCTGTGGAAGGAAGCATGAAGTGCTCCAAAATCTCCTGGTAGACGGCTGTGTTGACCCTGGACTTAATGAAGCACAGTGGGCCAACACCAGCAGATGACATGGCTCCCCAAATCAACACAGACTGTGGAAACTTCACACTGGACTTCAAGCATTTTGCAATGTGTGCCTCTCCATTCTTCCTCCATACTCGGGGTCCTTGGGCCTCTCCATTCTTCCTCCATAGTCGGGGTCCTTGGGCCTCTCCATTCGTCCTCCATACTCTGGGTCCTTGGACCTCTCCATTCTTCCTCCATACTCTGGGTCCTTGGGCCTCTCCATTCTTCCTCCATACTCGGGGGGCCTTGGGCCTCTCCATTCTTCCTCCATACTCGGGGGCCTTGGTCCTCTCCATTCTTCCTCCATACTCGGGCTCCTTGGGCCTCTCCATTCTTCCTCCATACTCGGGCTCCTTGGGCCTCTCCATTCTTCCTCCATACTCGGGCTCCTTGGGCCTCTCCATTCTTCCTCCATACTCGGGCTCCTTGGGCCTCTCCATTCTTCCTCCATACTCGGGCTCCTTGGGCCTCTCCATTCTTCCTCCATACTCGGGCTCCTTGGGCCTCTCCATTCTTCCTCCATACTCGGGCTCCTTGGGCCTCTCCATTCTTCCTCCATACTCTGGGTCCATGTGCCTCTCCATTCTTCCTCCATACTCGGGGTCCTCGGGCCTCTCCATTCTTCCTCCATACTCGGGGTCCTCGGGCCTCTCCATTCTTCCTCCATACTCGGGCTCCTTGTGCCTCTCCATTCTTCCTCCATACTTGGGGTTCTTGGTTTCCAAATGAGATACAAAAGTTGTCTCATCAGAAAAGAGGACTTTGGACCACTGAGCAGCAGGCCAGGTCTGTTTTTCTTTAGCCCAGGTAAGACGCTTCTGACGTTGTTTGTTGTTCAGGAGCGGCTTGACAAGAGGAATACGACATATGAAGCCCATGTCCAGGATCCGTCTCTGTGTGGTGGCTCTTGATGCACTGACTCCAGCCTCAGTCCACTCCTTGTGAAAGTCCCCAACACTTTTGAATGGCCTTTTCCTGACAATCCTCTCCAGGCTGCGGTCATCCCTGCTGCTTGTGCACCTTTTTCTTCCACACTTTTCCCTCCCACATAACTTCCTATTAATGTGCTTTGATACAGCACTTTGGGAACATCCAACTTCTTCTGCAATTCCCTTTTGAGGCTTTCCCTCCTTATGGAGGGTGTCAGTGATGGTGTCAGGTCAGCAGTCTTTCCCATGATTGTGATTCCTACTGAACCAGCCTGAGAGACCATTTAAAGGCTCAGGAACCCTTTGCAGGTGTTATAGCTGAATTATCTGATTAGAGTGGGACACTTTGAGCCTATAATATTGCACCTTTTCACAATATTCTCATTTTCTGAGATTGTGGATTTGGGGTTTTCATGAGCTGTAAGCCATAATCATCACAATGATGACAAATCACAGCTGGAACTATCTTGCTTTGCATGGAATGAGTCTATCTCATATATTAGTTTCACCTGTCAAGTTGCTGCACTGAAATAAATGAACTTTTGCACCATATTCTCATTTTTCGAGTTTCACCTCTATATGTGATGATCGGCTCCTGCAAAACACAGGACTGGAACAGGCAGTTTGGTTTGTACTGTCGTCTCATCCCTACTCTCTGACAACTAAACCCAGAGCCCATCCCAAGTGGTCATTGTATTTGTCCCTTACATTGGTGACCGATGGGAGAAGGACCCCTAATATCAGTGGTAAGTGTAGTGGTCCCTTACATTGGTGACCAATGGGAGGACCCCCTTATATCAGTGGTCAGTGTGGTGGTCCCTTACATTGGTGACTGATGGGAGAAGGACCCCCTTATATCAGTGGTCAGTGTTATGGTCCCTTACATTGGTGACCAATGGGAGAAGGACCCCCTTATATCAGTGGTCAGTGTAGTGGTCCCTTAAATTTTGTGACCAATTGGAGAAGGATTCCCTTTTCTCAGTGGTCAGTGTAGTGGTCTATTACATTTTGTGACCAGTTAGAGAAGGATTCCCTTTTATCAGTGATCAGTGTAGTGGTCCCTTACATTTTGTGACTAATTGGAGAAGGATCTAAAAAAACTAAATGTGAATGAATCACCAGGACCAGATGGCTTGCATCTGAGAGTCCTCAAGGAATGTAGCCAGGTCATTGATAGACAGTCATTCCTCATCTTTAGGAAAGCTTACTGACCGGAATGGTGGCAGCAGATTGGTGAAAATCTAACGTGGTTCCAGTATTCCAGAAAGGGCCGAGATACATATCTGGAAACTCCAAGCCAGTCAGCCTAACATCAATAGTTTGTAAACTATTGGAGGGATGATAAGGGACCATACCCAAGAATTTGCTGATGAACATAGTATCATTAGTAGTACCCAGCATGGATTTATGGGAAAAGATCGTTCTTGTCAGACCAACCTATTGACAATCTATGAGGAGGTGAGCTGTAATCTGGATAAAGGACCCCCGTGGATGTAGAAGCAACGAGGATTGTGTCACTTCCAGAGTCACTCAGATGTAAACAAGCCATTTCCAGCTTGTGAAAGCATCAGAATGAACTGATCTTGGTTTGATCAGATGTTTTTATGGTCAGATTGGGATCTGGGGTCCAATAGACTGCAGATGTCTCAGTAAAGAGAACCTGTCTGATAGCAATAAAAGTAATGAAAAAAATTGGGACAGAGTAACAATAGAAAAAAAAGAAATAATTAAAAAATGAAAGCACCCCACCCCCCTGTGTTTGCACGCAAAGGCTAACACATACCGAAGTCCACCACACATTGTAAACGGTGTTCTCACCACACGTGTCTCCACACAGGTATGGCTGGAAATGTCAGAGTAAGAGCGATAATTCCGGCATCAGACCTCCTGTGTACCTCTACACTGGTAACCTGAGTGACACCTATGGGGGGTATTTAGGCCCCGTAGTTTGGCCCCGTTCCACTGGCGTTTGCAATTTTAAAGCGTGACATGTTAGGTATCTATTTACTCGGCATAACATCATCTTTTACCCCAAAACAGTATTATATTGTGTTTGTTGCACTAACATTAGGTAAAGTTTCTTTTCTAAAAAATGTACATTAAAAAAAAGCTGCACAAATACAATGCGACAAATATTGTACCAGCAACCATATTACTCTCCAGAGTCTCTGCTTATATATAATATTTGGGGGCTCTCAGTCATTTCCCAGCAAATAATGACTTTTACATGTCGGAATGTCAGAATTGGCCGGGTAGGGAAGTATTAATAATAAATAATCATCTCCTGACATTTAGGAGTCTATTAATAAATGGAACAACAACTCCCCCAGGTAGAAGTGCCGGTACAGTCCATTCCTTCTGTGTGAATGGGGTGGGGGGACCAATGGTAGGAGGATCTTTGCTGAGCTGCTTGAAGGGTTTCCATCCATTTCACATGGAAAATACCACATTTGTCTATTAGATGGTGAGAATTCCTAGCGCCATCTAAAGGCCAAATGCAGAATTTACCATTTTAAATCAATGGCTGGTGTCATAGTGTTGGTTTAATTCCCTCATGCCTAGCACAGGCAAAGTAGCGGCCTCTCAGACCAGACCTGGGATTTTTTCCGTGTGTCCACTAATTTGTGTACCTGTCTTTGTGCTGGGAGCATACCGCACGTCGCATTCCCAACACAGAGACCGGGGTGTCAGTGAGAGCCCCGGGTCCTGGAACTCTCAATTCTGGGTCACTTGATCGCTGTGATAGCCCCTGATTGGCTATCACAGTGATCAGTCACTATGAAGCCCACCCCCTTATTTTCTCTCTCTGAATGGAAGAGAGATACATTGTATCATTATATATGTTACACATTGTGTAAAATACCGTATTGTCTTTATATTTTATTAACTTGTATTGGTGAGAAAAGTTCAAAATAGAAAGTCCTTCCAACTCTTGCATAAACTCAAAAATGTATTTAATAATAATTGCATAAAATTAGAAAAAAAAATTGGAATACAGAATGTTTAAATAATGTCCAAAAATATAGTTCTGTTCTTGAGATAAATATTATATGTAATTGTGTATGTGTGTGGTGTCAATAAGTAGGCTCTCTTAGCCTTGCTTCCAAAAAAAGTGTGTGTCCAAAGTCTTTGTTCTGCTCTAAAAAAGGAGCAATTCAGCCCCCACCATCTCCTAAAAGTGGGCTGGTATTCTCTTGTAGTCCCACAATGATAAATGACAACAGATGAATTAGTCTTCTTCCCTCCCCTCAGAGTCTGAGTGAAAAACCCAAGATATATATATATATATATCTCCACATAGATATATATATTCACAGACTATAAGAAAGGTCCAGCCCCTTGATGATGTCGTGTTGACGAAACGCGTTGGGCGTGGCCTACTCGATGTTGACGTCAGAACGTTCTTTTCCCAGTGTTTGTCGGAGGTGATCCGCGGTGAGCGGGGATCGTTCATCACCTCATTGCTGTTTAAGCTGGTGTCTGTCTGGACACCTTTTTTGTGAGTTGTTTGAGCTTTTATTAAATTTACATATGTTTTAAACGTACTGCACCATCATGCTTTTTCCTTTGTCCCTGAGTGTGATTCATGCATATATGAAGGTATGGAATTAAATGGAGAGATTCATCATGAGATCCTTGGCTGCAGAGTATTGCTCTTGGTAGTGATACGTTATCCCTCCTACTGTTCACCATTATTGATTACCTGGACGTGATTAAGAATTACCACATCTAATATCTGGACATCGTTCATTCACCGCTCCCAGAGCTATTGCTGCTCTATAATTTGATCAGCATATAGCTCTGGTGAGTTCATTTAATTCATTTGGTGGTGGATTATTCACAGTGTTATGAAGTCAAAGAGAATATTTAGATTTTGTTTTGGACACTAGTTTATTTTGGACACTTAATATATGGTGATATATATATATATATATATATATATATATTTAGCGCAAACCCTTATGAGATTTTAATGATTTACTTCATTCAAAAACTGATGCAAAGCCTTGCGATTTGTTGGAATTGGATAAGCAGAAATAGTTGTAACTTTTTCTTGTAATAACGGTCTCTGTCCATGACTAATTTGCATATGAAGGAATTCCACCTGTCTTTTCATCAACTGAACTTTCTCTGTATTCAATTTCAATCCTGATGTTTGTAACAAAGTAAATATCTCAGACAAAAGAGTGATATGCTCAGTTATATTTTGTGTAGACAAGAGAAGCGTGCCTACATGCTGGACAATACATTCTGGCTTAGAGAATTTAGCTAATATTTTTCCCAAATACTCATGAACAATTCCATCACTTACATCCAAGCCTGGGACTAGCCTTGTGAATGTATATGTTTCTTTGTTGAAGCTAAAGGAAAGTTTATATTGACAGCTCTTAGCTACCGGTACTGAAAAATGGCTATTGGTGATTTCAAGTACTGAGAATACTTTGGCCTTGGCATCCAGATGTGACATTGTGTTAAAATCAGGAATAATAGATTTGTTATTTGTGATGCATTTGTTCAATGTCCTGAAATCAACTGATAAAGAATATGAGTTATCAGCTTTCTTGATAGGCCAAATACAATTATTCACCACTGATTGTGCTTTCTTGCTGTAAAGACTCCTCTATAATGGAAGAAATTGGATTCATTGATTCTAATGGCAATTTGTATTGAGGTTGAGGCTTAGGGTCTCTACCTTCAATGTCAGCTTCAAAATCTGTAAACAAACCTGCATCATTTTTGCTTTGACTCCAAAGATCTTTATGTGACCTAACCAATTGTTCCAATTCAAGATTGGATCCTGTATGTGGCCATTTATGATCTGAAGACATGTCAGCAGTTGCTGTACAAATACTTCCAACATTACAGTACATGGAAGAATCAATTAACGTTGATTTGGGCCTAGATGGATCTCTCCATAACGTTGAAGTACATAAATCAATTATCAAATTGAGTTTACTAATCACATCAATACCAAGAATGTTCTGGGCACCATGACAATATCAGATGTTTCTGTTAGTTTTCAGAAATCCTGGAATCTCAAAAGTCACATTAGAAACTTTCCTCGCAACTAAACTACATTTTCCACTAAAATCGAGTAAATTGCATTTTGGAGAATTGGCATTTACAGGTAATTTGGTTCAGCTCCTGTACCTACTAAAAACATTATGTTCCTGCCATTCAATACACCCTGTACATATGGCCTTCCACTTTCATCCAATAAAATTGAAGCAACATATTCTAACGGTAAAGGAGAAGAATCTCGATTTGATCCTGACTCTAATTTTGGAAATGGCAATAAACAATTCCTATTAATGACAACAGCACTGTTTACCATATTGTTCAAGCTGTTGTTGACACTCAGTGAACTGATCTCTTTGACTTCTGAGGCATAAGGCAACTCATACAAACTATTGTTGGAACATGGAGGAGCAGATTGTTCAGAAATTGTATTTTCATTTTCTAATTCCAAAGTGTTTCTCTGTAAATCTAATTTATATTGAACACAATCTCTTTTCAAACGACTAAATCATTTACAATAGAAACAAATGGTATTTCCTGTCTGCTCTGAGACTCTAGGTCTGCCTGTGACGTGTTCATCACCATAATTGGGTGTGGCCAAGCACGTGGTCTCTCTCTGATCTCCATTTTGAATAGCTACACTTTCCATCTTCTGATTGTGTAGTTTAATTTGTCTGCTAACTGTATCTATAACTTTGGCTGCTTGATCTAAATCTTTTTATCCGGCAGCAAATAAGAGATGCTGGATATAGATACTTAAATTTTTTAACAAAAGCTTTTATCATAGCAGAACTCTCATTGGCCAAATTAAATATCATTTTGTATACTTTGGAAAATCTATTTTTACAATCAAAAGGATCATCATTGATCGTATCTCTAAAGGAGTCTAAGATTTCCAGAGAAGGAGTTTCCTCCCCAGTTGTACATAGCAATAACTGACGCAATCGGTCTGATGCATTGCTATGAATTTCCACATCATCCTCATTAATATATGGGGTTTTGGTGAATCCACATGCCATAAAGCTGGGAAGCCATAATCTGAAGAAAACATTTCTTTGCTCCTCATTCAGGCAAAAGTTATTGCACAAAATTTCAAAAACTTCTGTATTATGAAAAGCATCCGCTTTCATGTCATAGGCTGGCATATCCTTCAAAATTTTCATGAGCTGATCAAGGATCTTAAGATTAAGTTCTGCAGCTTTATCCATTCATTTTCTCTTAAGCATTGCTTCATGATCCTGCAGATCATCTTCTATAAACTGGATGTCTGCTATTAAAGATTTTTGTCTGCCTTGCCTCTGGCTAGTATTTACACAAATTCTTTTTATATCAGTCATGGTGTGACAGATGTCCCGCTCCCCCCTTGGCTCACCTTCATCCCCCTCCACCTCTCATCCTGTCGTGGTCCTTTGAAGCCGGGCTGCTCAGGATAAGAGGTGTGACTCCTGTCACCCCTGTCACTTATATTCCCCCATCCGGCTTGGCCGGCGGGAGGAAGATAGTTTCCCACAGTGAGGTTCACACCCCTCCGCGAACCTCCCGCAGGGATGTTCAGGGCCACGGCAGTCAGCCTGATGCTGCACGGCCCCGGCATCTGCAGCGCGGGCATTAAAGTTCCTGCGCTTGCAGATACCGACAGACAAAGGCCGCGCTCTCAAGAGCGTGGCCCATGTCAAGGGGGGCATGCCTCATTGCCGGGTGACAAGGCATGCCACCCACGGTTGCCAGGATGACCAAGGAGCGTCCTGCATCAGCTTAAGAAGGCCGATGCTGGGCTCCCTGGTTGTTCGTTCTGCTGCACAGCCACTGAGAAGTCTCTGCTGCGGCGAGACTCTCACGGCCACTCTGCAAAAGCCTGATACTGGGCGAATTAACCCCCGCTGCCACTCTGCAATAACCAGGGATGTGGGGGAGAATTACCACCCACTGTCCCCTGACTGGCGTCTGCTTTGATTCCGGGCATCCCTGCCGGAGCCGTGAGTGTATGCACCCCTGTTTTATTCCCCTGAACTGTTCCTGTACTCTATCTCCATTTCCCTGCTTGGATTATAAACTGTTGTAGAGACTCTAACTTTGCCCCTGGGATCCGATTACAACTGTTTTGATCCCTCTCCTTGCTACTTCCCCATACCAGGTACTGCCACACTCCCTGCAGACCCCAACTGAGTGACTGTCATTTGCTTTAATAAAGCTTTGTGTGTTTGCCATCTGCTTTGTGTGTTCTGTCCTGCCTACTCTCCGTCACAATATCATTCTGTAGTTCAGAAAGCTGAATGTCTTTCGTTTGAATTGCACTTTGCAGGTTAACTATTTGCTCAAAGTCTGTCAATTAGCATATACACCGTTATCTTCCTCTGACTTATTCTTTACACAAGCAGCAATCCTAGGAACCTCCAAAATCATGGCGTTAAAAACATTAACTAACTTCATTACATTTCTAACTTGTTTGCTCAATTTCTTAAAGGAAAACCTAGATTTTTCTATGTTAATATTAGCCTGTAAGCACTCATTATACATGTACCGCCAAAGTTCATCATCTTTAACAAATTTAGACAGATTTTGGAATTCTAATTTACTCTCTCTATATAATTCATCAATACAATCCATTACTTACCGATTAAGAAGGTCTTTCTTCGTGTAACGTTCCTTTTCTCTCTTGGTGGGAAATTACATAACCAAGGAACAGCGTTTTCTTGCATCTGCACAAAACTCTCACCAATTCTGATTCTAGGCTGATTTCGATTATGTCAAAGGGTCATCTGCTGAAGGCTTTTATTTCTCCTGAAAGCTCGACTTCATATTTTGCTGACCTTGCAGCAATCTTCTCTCTCATCAAGGTGAAGGAAAAAAAAGTAAAAAGCGATCGATATTCGGAAAAAATCAAACTGGTCTGACGCGCCACTGTAAAATACCGGATTGTCTAGATGTTTTGTTAACTTGTATTGATGAGAAAAGTCCAAAATAGAAAGTCCTTCCAACTCTTGCATAAACTCAAAAATGTATTTAATAATAATATTGCATACAATTAGAAATAAAATATTGGAATACAAAATGTTTAGATAATGTCCAAAAAATATAGTTCTGTTCTTGAGATAAAAATTGTATGTAAAATTGTTTGTGTGAATCTGTAGGCTCCTTAGCCCAGCTTCTAAAAAGTGTGCCACCAAAAAGTCTTTGTTCTGCTCTATAAAGGAGCAATTCAGCCCCCAACTTCTCCTAAAAGTTGGCTGGTTTTCCTCTCTGGTTCTTATAGTCCCACAATAATATCTGGTGACAGATGTATAGAACAAACCTTCAGTCTTCTCCCCTCCCCTAGGAGAGAAGCTGAAAATGAATCCTTGGGACCTCTAATCAAAACTTCACTGATATTCCATCAGTCAGGGGGGATGGGATGTGTTACACATACTGTATATACTATATATATATATAATTTCCTAAAAATAGTCTTAATATAAAAGTTATATCATATATAAATATCCTAATCAAGAAATATTACAGTATAAAATGTGTATGCTTAACATGTATCAAGAAGATTCTTACAAATCTTTATTAGTGAAACTTTAGCTTTTACCCACAGAGATGGGGGAGGAAAGTTAGCTAACCAATCCATGACTAATTACTACCACGTTACTATACTAGAATGTAGAGAAAAGATCCAACACATTCATACATATGTTAGTAATGTCAATAAGCAGATATTAGGTTATATCTAACAGGAACATTTCCCTCACTCAAAACAGGAATGTGGCTTCTCTCCCGTGTGAGACCTCTGATGTGTGTAAAGACTGGACTTCTCCGAAAAACATTTCCCGCAGTCAAGACAGGAAAATTGCTTTTCAACCACATGAGACTTCTGATGTCTGACGAGTTTTGATTTCTCTACAAAACATTTCCCACACTCCGAACAGGAATATGGCTTCTCTCCTGTGTGCAATTTTTGATGATTATAAAGATTGGGCTTCTTTGAAAAACATTTCCCGCACTCAGAACAGAAATACGGCTTCTCCCCCGTGTGAGATCTCTGATGTGTGTACAGACTGGACTTATCTGAAAAACATTTCCTGCACTCAGAACAGGAATATGGCTTCTCCCCCGTGTGAGATCTCTGATGCCTGGAAAGATGGGACTTCACTGAAAAACATTTTCCACACTCAGGACACAAATATGGCTTTTCTCCCGTGTGAGATCTCTGATGTTTCTGAAGACTGGCCTTCACTGAAAAACATTTCCCACACTCAGGACAAGAATACGGCTTCTCCCCCGTGTGAGATCTCTGATGTGTTTGAAAGTTGGACTTTTGCAAAAAACATTTCCCACATTCAGGACAGGAATACAGATTCTCCCCCGTGTGAGATCTCTGATGTTTGTGAAGACTGGACTTCACTGAAAAACATTTCCCGCACTCAGGACAGGAATACGGCTTTTCCCCCGTGTGACATATTTTATGCACATTAAGATTGTACTTAGAACAGAAACCCTTCCCGCACTCAGGACAGCAGAAGCTCTTCCCTGTTGGAAGGCCGGCCCGGTCCCGCATAGTCCGAGGTTCCTCAGGATACGAGGAATCCGATGGTCCATCTACACTGGGTGGTGTCGGATGGACATTGGAGGGAGCCGGGTTTTCTCCTGGACTATACTGTGTGATGTCCTCATCTTCTACTTTCCAGTCTGGAGACAAAGTGAGACAATCCTCGGAGGTTTTCCTCATCTCCCGGCCATGGACTAAAATACAAAGACAAAGAGGATTACTAGACAGGAGCTGATTGGTTCCCCCAAACCAGGACTCCGCCCACATCTGGCAGCTGGGTCTCGGAGGAGCTTACAATTCCACCCTCAAGGGAACTAGGAAATGGCTCCTCTGATCTCCTACCAGGTCATTTCTTTATTCATGGACCTTAGTCAGAGAGTGAGGAAACAACCAGAACTGTCTTTTATAGGAGGGACAGTGATGAGGGGATTATAGGACGAGGGTCCCCACCCCCTCTATCACTCATCGCCATCTTCCCAACACAAGAAGTACTGCACTTCCTTATTTAGTCCATGATTTAGTCATGAAGAACAGCGGGGCTGAGCCCCACCAGAGGTCAGAGAGTGAGGATGGGGGGAGAACAACCAAGATGAAGACTGGACTGATCCTGAAGACCACCATCATTGGGGTATTGACTCCTCCCTCATTATCACTTTCTGTTTAAGGGTCCAAAGTTGGAGGATGTTATCACATTATTATCACCATGTAAATGTCTGTGCTCCAATCACATCATCCGATATAAAATGTCCAGCTGGGAGGAAATGGGTGTAAAATAATTAAGACTTATGTAATGTACAACTTATCATATAGGATACAAAAGTTAGGACTATACAGTATTAGTTTTCTTCTATATTTATCTGGTGATCTAGCCGGGGTGCCGGCCATTACAAGTAATCACTGACAGACAGCACGGCTGCATTACATTGCAGCTCTGCTATCTGTCAGTTCCAAACACACTGAACCTGACTTTATCTCTAGGGATCAGTGTGTTCCTGTGAAGTACACCCCCCGCCCACTAGTAAAACACTCCCCTCACACAGTTAACCCTTTCATTACCTAAAAAATGTTAACCCCTTCCTCCCCAGTGCCATTAGTACAGGGTCAGTGGGTTATTTTTGCACTGATCACTGTATTGGTGTCACTGGGGATGTCAGTTACCCCATGTCAGTTCCCCCCGTGTCAAAATGTCTGCCGCAGTCCCGCCATAAGTCGCTGATCACTGTCATAAATCGCTGATCACCGCTAAAAGTCGCTGATCGCCGCCATTATTAGTAATTAGTATAATTTTTAAAAAAATCCCAGTATCTTTCCCGCCATTTGTAAACGCTATAACTTTCATGTAAACCAAATAATTTACACGTATTGGGATTATTTTTAAGCAAAGACATGTCACAGAATACATATTGGTAGAAATTTATGACTAAATTTGATTTTTACATTTTTTTTTACTGGACATGTTTTATAGCAAAAAGTCCAAAATATTGTTTTTTTTTCTCAAAATTGTCACTTTGTTTATAGCGCAAAAAATAAAAAAAACGCACAGGTGATTAAATACCACCGAAAGAAAGCTCAATTTGTGGGAAAAAAAGGATGTAAATTTCATTTATGTACCGCATTGCATGACCGCGCAATTGTCTGTTAAACTAGCGCAGCGCTGTATAGCAAAAAAATGGTGTAAATTGCAGTATCTATCCCAGCGTTTTTCAACCACTGTGCCGCGGCACACTAGTGTGCCGTGAGATATTGTCTGGTGTGCCGTGGGAAAAATTGCAATTTGATCCGTAACATGTGGCCTCGGCTCACAAATAGACCAATCATTAGAACAGCAATGGGCAAACTACGGCCCGCGGGCCGTATACGGCCCGGCGGACCTTTTAATCTGGCCCGCGGAGTGTGATACTGTCAGGATGATCTGTCCCCCTCGACGTATCTGCGCATGTGCCGGAGATCGCCGATCGGCTGCTAATGCCTGAAACTGGCACATGCGCATATACGTCGAGGGGGACAGATCCTCATAGGAGACAGATTTTCATGCTACACCGGAACGGAGAGAGGAACGCGCGGAGCAAAGGTAAGTGAATTGACACAGGGGGGGCTTGGGGACTTAATATGGGGGATGAATTACTATGGGGGATGAATTACTATAGGGGGGATGAATTACTATAGGGGGGATGAATTACTATATGGGGGGATGAATTACTATATGGGGGATGAATTACTATGGGGGATGAATTACTATATGGGGGATGAATTACTATGGGGGATGAATTACTATGGGGGATAAATTACTATATGGGGGATGAATTACTATATGGGGGATGAATTACTATATGGTCAATATAGGCACAGAGGTAAATTTTTTTAACATTTTCTAATGGTGGTGTGCCTCGTGATTTTTTTCATGAAAAAAGTGTGCCTTTGCACAAAAAAGGTTGAAAAACACTGATCTATCCCATAGTTTGTAGACTCTAACTATCACACAAAGCAATCAATATACACTTATTAGGATTTTTTTTACCAAAAACATGGAGCAGAATACATTTTGGCCTAAATTTATAACTAACTTTATAGTTTACTATATATTTATTATAGCTGAAAGTAAAAAAAATGTTTTTTCTTCAAAATGTTTGGTCTTTTTTTATATATATAGTGTGAAAAATAAAAAGCGCACAGGTGATCAAATACCACCGAAAGAAAGCTCTACTTGTGTGAAAAAAAGGACGTAAATTTCATTTGGGTGCAGCATTGCATGACCGCGCAAATATCAGTTGAATTAGTGAAGCGCTGAGTAGCAAAAAGAGGCGTGGTCATTAAGGGGGCAAATCCTCAGGAGGGCAAGTGGTTGGTGAAATCTCATCCTATGTCCAGTGATAGCAGTGACATCTACTGGCCACAGTGAGACATCACAAGACAACCTAAACTTAGGGAGAAACCAAGTGAAGAACTATACAATCAGCCTGAGCCAAGTACAGCCCAGCCACAAACTAAACCCACATAGTACCTCTATTCAGGACAAGGGGGGCCACACTAATAAATAGTGTAAGGATCACATCAAATTGGTGTTTAGTAATCAGAGATCACTTACAGTGGTTGTAACCCTCAGACATGGAATATGAACAAAGCATATCCCTCTATAGTGTGTACTTGTCTCACTCCAGAGCAATAAGAGTCATTTCTGTCTGCTGTCTCCTTCCTCTGCGATCAGCATGAATCACTTCTGACAAGTCTTCCTAACACCAAGAGAAAAAAAAGATGACAGGGGAGGAGCTCCAGTACACAGCCTGTGATTGACAGCCTCAGCTCTGTTCCTGTGTGAAGGAAGTGTGTCCCTTCCCATCAATCATCTCTCAGAGCTCACTTCACTGAGCTCTGAAGAGAGTGACTTCAGCTCTCTGACCCCTTTTTTCTGACTTCTCAGACAAGCTGTAAATATTCTAGACTTTGAACAAATATAGAGAAGAAAGTGCTACAGATAAACAGGTACAACGTAGGAGGATTTGTTTTATCTCTGTGTATCACCTGAGGCCAGTCACTTCTCTGGGTATATGGAGGGTTTACAACCACTTTAAATGTTTACTGTAGACAAGTTGCAGAGATCCCACACCGCTGCCTCCCATCTCCTGAGACTGCACTCAGTGACTTGGGTCTGAGACACTACAGACATATCCCTCCACCCGGCACAGCCAGCAGACCACAGAGCAAGGAACCCTGGGAGAAATGATCGGTCATGGGGAGGAGAACCAAATCCCATGTCCCAGGAGCCTAGGTCTAGTAATGCTGCCAGCTGAACCCCAGAACCTCCATAAATCCAGTCTAGATACATAAATTGTGTCTGCAGCACAGAGAAGGAAGATTATCCGAGAGAAATCCAGGAATACAGGACGGGGAACACAGCTCAGGAAAGTGACCAGGGGATTACAGGCTGATATCACCCAGTCCCCGCCCTACTCTGGACCAATCAGTGAGCAGTATGGGTGGAGGAATGGATTTAGTGTTCATGACCCACCTGTGCTGATCTCTGTAGGAGTGTCCTCCTCTATAAATGTCCCCGTTATTCCATCCTCCTCCATAGACTGCTGATCATCCCTCACATACGCCTCTTCTTCTTCTGCTTTCACCTCAACTTTAGGATCTCTCAGGTTTCCACTCTGAATATATAATAATAATGCCATCAATGGTAACAATGCAGATAATGTACAGATCCTAATGATACTATCAGTGATTGTTCCTCATCTACCTGATGATGGTGAGGGATGGTGTGACCTTCTTGTGTGGAATCCCGGGAATACCATGGACGGGGACATCTCTCTGGTGGGTTCCCATGACTGGATCCATCTGTAGGAAACACACACACTGACTGAATCCATTGTTTCTATGTGTTTATCAGATGATGGGGGATCTAGGTGGATCCTCCGTACTGCTCTCTCCTTTACAATAAAGTCTCCTCTTACCCGGTGATGTGAGGGGCGGCTGATTGTCCATCATGACGTCCTTGTAGAGATCCTTGTGTCCTTCTAAATACTCCCACTCCTCCATGGAGAAATAGACAGTGACACCCTGACACCTTATAGGAACCTGACACACACAATGATACAGTCACCATCCAGACACATCCCTTGTCTGTTACTGGAGAATGTCCCAGAATTCCCGGCACCGCTCACCTCTCCTGTCAGCAGCTCCATCATCTTCTTGGTGACTTCTAGAATCTTCTGCATGTTGTGTCTCTCAGGGTTTAGGGAGTCACATGGAGGCACTGTGATGGTCATATGATCACCTGACGTCAGAAGAGCAAATCTCTGTATTGAGGAACCAATAAGAATATCATGTTAGACTCCCAGAATCCTCCTCACCTCTCCGGTCAGGTCTGTGTGATGTCATGTGAGCTCCCAGAATCCTCCTCACCTCTCCGGTCAGGTCTGTGTGATGTCATGTGAGCTCCCAGAATCCTCCTCACCCCTCCTGTCAGGTCTGTTTGTAGGAATTGTGCACACAGAGACGGACACGGCCCCCCATTTTGTTAAGAATTTTCTATGTTATACAATTTCTAACTCTCAAAGCAGGCTACCCCCTCCATCTTGTAGATCTCTCTTCCCCCTCCCTCGCTGTGGGGTGACATGTGGCCTGAGTGATGAGAAGGGTCACAGGCGGCCAAAACACAGCAGGAAGCTCCGAGCTATAAAACCTCATGAGCTGCGTGCATAGCTGTCTAAGAAACTGTGCAATCTGGCACATCGTAAAAGTATAAACAGAGTCTCTCACTGAACTTCAAAAGACCTTCCAAGGGGTTGTAAAAACAGACTTACTTTTAAAAGCTCACTTTTCATATAAGTTGATATCTTCACGTAGGACATAACTACCTAAACATGGAGCCTATATTCAGAAGGCTCAGATTGAGGCCATTCTCCTGGTATGTGACACCCCTTAGCTGACATACAGAGAAAAACAGAAAAGTATATCTCTTGAACCATTCAAGTGCATATTTCATGTTTCATCTCTAACCATTCCGCAGATGCGGCTGAGTATTAATATACTAGTGACCAGGCCGGCAAATGTACCTAGGAAAAGTTATGAGCCAAAATATTAGCTAGGAGAGATTCTGGTTGTAACTTAGGTCTCCACCCAACACCCCTCCCCAAAAGGAGACCATTGGTTACTACTCCAAAGAGACACCCTGCTGGGATTTGCTAGAAAAAGGCTGTTATGCTTGGAGTGTGGGTGAGAGAAGAGTCTCCTGCTTTTAACATCGAAACTAGCAGTAGAGATAAGAAATCCTTTTTGTCTCATGAGACTTGAAGCTGCTTAACCCAAGGCTTTTTGGCTAGTACTTCTCTACCTAAACTTCTTTCTGTTGTCTCTTTGCTGTGTTATTGCTCTCTGTATATTTATATATATTGGTTACATCTTTTTTTTGTAAATATTTTTATTGCACCCTTTTGACCTTTTAGTAATAAAACTTACTTTCTGAAAGTGTTGAACTGTTTCTAAAGCTCTTTAATGCAACTTACGAATTCCTGCTGCTGAAGAGCGCTACTGTGTGTGTTTAACCCTCTGTATAACCTGCCTGCGGTTACAGTGGTATACAGATGATTATTTCAACCATCCTAGTGTTATTGCTGATATTGTCAAGTTTCCTCTTTCTCTGTACAAAAAGGAGGTGGTGGCAGTGTGAAGGGTTAATTGCGTAATTAACCTGACCCAGTGACAATTGCGCTCAGGCTGCTGGTACATCAATTTGTGGTCCAGTGAGTTGGAAAATCGTTGTGCAGGGTGCAGCTGGCCGTGGCATTGTTACGCATGTGATATTGCGGTTTTAGATTGGCTAGTCCTTCGGTCATGAGTCTGGTGAGAGGGGCAGGGATTTGACATCGCAATCGTCACACTGTGTATTATTAATAGAGATAAGAGTGATGTCATGTGACCTCCCAGAATTCTCCTCACCTCTCCAGTCAGGTATGTGTTTTATTAATAGAGATGAGTGATGTCATGTGACCTCCCAGAATCCTCCTCACCTCTCCGGTCAGGTCTTTGTTTTATTAATAGAGATGAGAGTGATGTCATGTGACCTCCCAGAATCCTCCTCACCTCTCCGGTCAGGTATGTGTTTTATTAATAGAGATGAGTGATGTCATGTGACCTCCCAGAATCCTCCTCACCTCTCCAGTCAGGTCTTTGTTTTATTAATAGAGATGAGAGTGATGTCATGTGACCTCCCAGAATTCTCCTCACCTCTCCGGTCAGGTCTGTGTTTTATTAATAGAGATAAGAGTGATGTCATGTGACCTCCCAGAATCCTCCTCACCTCTCCGGTCAGGTCTGTGTTTTATTAATAGAGATGAGAGTGATGTCATGTGACCTCCCAGAATTCTCCTCACCTCTCCGGTCAGGTCTGTGTTTTATTAAGAGATAAGAGTGATGTCATGTGACCTCCCAGAATCCTCCTCACCTCTCCGGTCAGGTCTTTGTTTTATTAATAGAGATGAGAGTGATGTCATGTGACCTCCCAGAATCCTCCTCACCTCTCCGGTCAGGTCTGTGTTTTATTAAGAGATATGAGTGATGTCATGTGATCTCCCAGAATCCTCCTCACCTCTCCGGTCAGGTCTGTGTTTTATTAACCTCCCTGATGGTATTCGCGAGTGTAGCTCAGGGTAAGGTTTCAGGACCACAAGCGGTAACCCCGAGCTACACTCGGGAATACCATGTGGCGCTGCTCCGTGATCCCTCGATCTCCCACCTTGTCCTCAGCTCCCACGATGTCCCTCCTGCAGTGTCCCAAGCAATGTATTCCGGCGGATGCCGTCATCTGTTTTCTGGGTTCCATCCCCTGCGAGCGTCGGGACGTATGAGAAATTTGAAAATGGCAAAAAGTGACATTCACTAAAATCACATCGTATAACATTCCTGTATCAAACCATCTCACATACATTTTGTCCCGAGTGCTTTGTCCGGCGCCCTGACTGCATTTTTACTGTTCTTTCTGCCTGGAAACTGAGAAACATCCATGGCGTCCAAAAAGCGTCCCTTTAGGTCAGACGCGGTTTTAGACCAGCTAGAGAACAGCGATAGTAAATCAGAACCACTTCCAGAATTGAGTGATAATGATTGGTGGGGGAAATTCCTCATCAGACACTGAAAACGATTCTGCGACTGAGCTCAGCGATGTGCGAACTTGGCGCTCTATTTCACATTTCAGTGTTTTTGGTTTGATTATATTATTGAATTACATTTATTATTATTATATTATTATTTTTTATGATTATTTATTCAATTATTATTTATGATTTTGTGTTTCAAGTTTTATCCTCCCCGGGATGTTTACTAGACTCTTGTTCGGACAGATTTCAGGGAGTTATTCCTAAAAATTACAGGTCGACAATAAAAAAATACATATTTCCATGCAAAAAAATGTTCCGCTTTCAGCACAGAAATACTGACATAATCAGACCGCTAGGGAGGTTAATAGAGATAAGAGTGATGTCATGTGACCTCCCAGAATCCTCCTCACCTCTCCAGTCAGGTCTGTGTTTTATTAATAGAGATCAGAGTGATGTCATGGGACCTCCCAGAATCCTCCCCACCTCTCCGGTCAGGTCGGTGTTTTATTAAGAGGTACGAGTGATGTCATGTGATCTCCCAGAATCCTCCTCACCTCTCCAGTCAGGTCTGTGTTTTATTAATAGAGATGGGTGATGTCATGTGACCTCCCAGAATCCTCCTCACCTCTCCGGTCAGGTCTGTGTTTTATTAATAGAGATAAGAGTGATGTCATGTGACCTCCCAGAATCCTCCTCACCTCTCCGGTCAGGTCTGTGTTTTATTAATAGAGATAAGAGTGATGTCATGTGACCTCCCAGAATCCTCCTCACCTCTCCGGTCAGGTCTGTGTTTTATTAATAGAGATGAGAGTGATGTCATGTGACCTCCCAGAATCCTCCTCACCTCTCCGGTCAGGTCTGTGTTTTATTAATAGAGATAAGAGTGATGTCATGTGACCTCCCAGAATCCTCCTCACCTCTCCGGTCAGGTCTGTGTTTTATTAAGGTATACGAGTGATGTCATGTGACCTCCCAGAATCCTCCTCACCTCTCCGGTCAGGTCTGTGTTTTATTAATAGAGATAAGAGTGATGTCATGTGACCTCCCAGAATCCTCCTCACCTCTCCGGTCAGGTCTGTGTGTTATTAATAGAGATAAGAGTGATGTCATGTGACCTCCCAGAATCCTCCTCACCTCTCCGGTCAGCAGGTAGATGATCTCCAGGGTGAGGTTTAGTATCTTCTCAGTCATGTGACTCCGGTCCTCCTCCATCCTCATTGGTGCCATCATGTGATCTATACAGGTCTCCTTGTAGACGGATAACTTTGGGAAATGAAAGTAAGAATGATTTGGATGGTATTGGTCACACAATAATAGGATGTGGATGTGAGGGGGGAATAGGAGGGTTGCTGGACATGTAAGATCTACTTCCCCATGCGAAGACAGTAGTCTGGACTGTTTAGTATTTGCTAAATTTTGGAGGTCCCGGGACCCTCTTGACCTGTCAAATCAGAAATCCCCTTTTCTCTGTTGGGTTTGTTTGGTCTCTGAACTGGTTTTGATGAGTTTTAGATCTGCAGACAAGGAATGATAAATCTGATCCTTCCTATGACTTGTTTGCTCTGAGGCAGTGCTGTGAGGTCAATGTCGGCTCATCATGATGTCCAGGAAGGGGAACTTACTGACTTTTGGCCGGAGTTGCTGGCTAATCAGGACAATTGGCAGACCTCCAGCTGCAAGGCTCCAATCTGTGGCAGCCTGCTGACTGACAGGAGTGATGTCACTGTCACTCTCTGCAGTAAGAGAAGAGATTGGATTGGGTAGAAGGAGGATGGTGCTGGTGGAGTAGAGAGCTGTCAGGAAGGAGCCTATTCTGTTCCCTCCAATGACAGCCTAGTGTGGGTAGAAGGAGGACAGCAGGAGGATCTGAGTATCAAGTATACTGTAGTATCCAGGACATTGTACAGAGTGGTGGTGGGTTCCTGGGGCTCTGAATTCCAGCACCGGGCACTGCCAGAGCCTGTGTCATGGGAGGTATTGGAATGTCCCCCCCCACTTACCTTTTAGTCAAAAATGCACCAAGAGTCCTCCAATAAGAACAAGTGCCCACCAAGGGGTGAAGGATTGTCCTTCTGCATTCCATTTGGTATCTTGGAATACATTATTTGACCAGTGAGATGGTAAGAAGGTGAAGGTTGTCTTCCTTTCCTGGTAGGAGTTCTGTAAGGAGGTCTGGAAAGTAAGTGCAGGTAAGAGGACAATCAGAGACCAAGAGCCCCCCTCCCTACCTCAGAGTCCCCCTGAGCCTGACAAACTTCTCTTTCCTCAGAGCCCTGCTCCCCACCAACCCTATCCTACCAGATTCCTTCAGCTACTCTACCCCCTTAAAACCCTTTAACTTCACTATCCCCTCAGGGGCCCCAAAGTCTCCAATCCACAGTAACCCCTGAGAGAACCCTCAGCTCCTCTACTTCCCTCAGACCCCTCAGTATTTCCCTCCCTCTGACACCAATGATGGAACATATTCTTCATGGCCGGCTGGGGAATGTTTTCTTCCTCCTGAGCAGCAATGTAAGGGGCTCTATGCTCCATACTCCTGACCCCGGCACTCCATCATTGTGTTGGCTGCATAGTGTAATGATTGCCCATTGGCTGCCTGTGTAGTGTCATCATTGCCCTTTGTAGGCCATGTATGGTCAGGATGGTCCTTGTCTTGTCTATTTATTGTCAGTGCTGTTTGTTTAGAGGACCATATTACTAGAATTTATCTCCACAATGAGGAGAATGTTCCGGCCCCGGAAGTGGGGGAATGTTCTGCCCCTGAAGGGGTTCATCTGGGTTCCCACACTATATATGTGTGTATCATCATCTGCTGGAGATAAAAGACGTCACAGTGACTATGGAGGAAGAGGACGGACGTGACTATGGAGGAAGAGGACGGACGTGACTGTGGAGGAAGAGGACGGACGTGACCGTGGAGGAAGAGGACGGACGTGACCGTGGAGGAAGAGGACGGACGTGGCCATGGAGGAAGAGGACGGACGTGGCCATGGAGGAAGAGGACGGACGTGGCCATGGAGGAAGAGGACGGACGTGGCCATGGAGGAAGAGGACGGACGTGGCCATGGAGGAAGAGGACGGACGTGGCCATGGAGGAAGAGGACGGACGTGGCCATGGAGGAAGAGGACGGACGTGGCCATGGAGGAAGAGGACGGACGTGGCCATGGAGGAAGAGGACGGACGTGGCCATGGAGGAAGAGGACGGACGTGACTCTGGAGGAAGAGGACGGACGTGACTCTGGAGGAAGAGGACGGACGTGACTATGGAGGAAGAGGACAGACATGACGGGGGTTACCAGGTGTAAATAGAACATAACATCTTATTACCTCCTCTGCTGCCACTTCCAGCAACGTCTCCTGTCCACTTTGTATGGTATACAACTGCCTGTCTTTATTCCAGATGACTTCCTGTCTGTGCCTGACATCACTTCCTGTCTGTGCCTGACATCACTTCCTGTCTGTGCCTGACATCACTTCCTGTCTGTGCCTGACATCACTTCCTGTCTGTGTTCTATAATAACTTCCTTTCTGGATAGAAGTGAGATCACCACCTTGTGGAGTTCATAGGAACTGCAGCCCTGAGAAACATTAAAATAACCATTCCTGTGGTTTCCATGAAAGATCAAAAATAACTAAAAAAAAGGGGAGGGGAGAGGGGGAGAGTCAAATCAGGAAGTAGTAGGGCATGGAGATGTATGGAATCCATGGATCCCATATTTTATCACATTGGTGATGTAGCTGGGGGCAGTGTTGTGGATGGCTTTGTACGTTGTGGTTAGTATTTTTGAATTTTATATGTTGGGTTAGTGGAAGTCAGTGAAGGGATTGGCAGAGAGGGGCAGCAGTCACTGATTGGTTGGGTTGTCTAATGAGAGCGATCCCGCCAAACCTGATCCTTCTGGGGGAGACAATGCAGAAATATATATCAATCCACTCATAATGACATCATCTTCTGGGAGTGTCTGCACATCCATCCATTTCATACACATTTCATTGTCTCAGCAGATCTCCTGCAGCCTATTAGCACCCATTTCCCTCTCTACATCTCAGCAGATCTCCTGCAGCCTATTAGCGCCCATTTCCCTCTCTATGTCTCAGCAGATCTCCTGCATCCTATTAGCGCCCATTTCCCTCTATGTCTCAGCGGATCTCCTGCAGCCTATTAGCTCCCATTTCCCTTTCTACATCTCAGCGGATCTCCTGCAGCCTATTAGCTCCCATTTCCTTCTCTACGTCTCACCGGATCTCCTGCAGCCTATTAGCGCCCATTTCCTTCTCTACGTCTCACCGGATCTCCTGCAGCCTATTAGTGCCCATTTCCTTCTCTACGTCTCACCGGATCTCCTGCAGACTATTAGCACCCATTTCCCTCTCTATGTCTCAGCAGATCTCCTGCAGCCTATTAGCGCCCATTTCCCTCTCTATGTCTCAGCGGATCTCCTGCACCCTATTAGCTCCCATTTCCCTTTCTACGTCTCAGCGGATCTCCTGCAGCCTATTAGCGCCCATTTCCCTCTCTATGTCTCAGCGGATCTCCTGCAGCCTATTAGCTCCCATTTCCCTCTCTATGTCTCAGCAGATCTCCTGCAGCCTATTAGCGCCCATTTCCCTCTCTATGTCTCAGCAGATCTCCTGCAGCCTATTAGCGCCCATTTCCCTCTCTATGTCTCAGCGGATCTCCTGCAGCCTATTAGCTCCCATTTCCCTCTCTATGTCTCAGCAGATCTGCTGCAGCCTATTAGCTCCCATTTCCATTTCTATGTCTCAGCAGATCTCCTGCATCCTATTAGCACCCATTTCCCTCTCTATGTCTCAGCAGATCTCCTGCATCCTATTAGCACCCATTTCCATTTCTATGTCTCAGCAGATCTCCTGCATCCTATTAGCTCCCATTTCCCTCTCTATGTCTCAGAAGTGGTGTGACTACAGATGATCCCTCAATATCGCCTCTCCAAGAATAATGTCCCTTCAATCTAATATTCCGGAGACATCTATACAAGTCCTGTGCCAACAACTTCTTCCTGATACCTTTAGGGCTAAAGCCCAAACCTTTCCCCAGAAGGTCCATCTTACCCGATGTCAGTCCAGCTGAGGAGAAGGTGACAATTCCGTCTATTTCTGTTGATGATGAATCGTCTGTTGGGATGGTTGGATGAGTGGGATATCCCTTGTTGCAGCGTTGATGTTTCCTAGCTCCCCTGTGGCCGGATCTCTGCTGTTTCCTTGATTCTGATGTACAATACGAGGCCGGTGTTGTCCCTCTATAGATCCTAATAAAGTGCCTCCAGCAGAGGAGGGAAGTGATGGGTCAGAGGCTGTAGAAGAAGCTCTAGTGAGCAGTCTAGATGGAGGAGGTGAGTCTTGTGTAGGTGGTGCTCCAAGAGTACGCCTGATTAGTAGACGTTTAGATGTTGGACTCCTTCAGCTGCTCGGCTGACAATGCAGACTGCAGTGTAGACTCCACCTGTGTGATTTGTACAGCCAGAACAGCTTCTTCCTTCTGGAGAAATGAAACTCAGAGAACAATGGAGCTTTTGTTTAGGACTTGTGTAAACAGACCACTGGACTCCTCCCTGTCCACAAACAGACCATTAGACTCCTCCCTGTCCACAAACAAACCACTGGACTCCTCCCTGTCCGCAGACCACTGGACTCCTCCCTGTCCGCAAACAGACCACTGGACTCCTCCCTGTCCACAAACAGACCACTGGACTCCTCCCTGTCCGTAAACAGACCATTAGACTCCTCCCTGTCCACAAACAGACCACTGGACTCCTCCGTAGCTGCATACAGACCATTGGACTCCTCCCTGTCCACAAACAGACCATTAGACTCCTCCCTGTCCACAAACAAACCACTGGACTCCTCCCTGTCCGCAGACCACTGGACTCCTCCCTGTCCGCAAACAGACCACTGGACTCCTCCCTGTCCACAAACAGACCACTGGACTCCTCCCTGTCCGTAAACAGACCATTAGACTCCTCCCTGTCTACAAACAGACCACTGGACTCCTCCGTAGCTGCATACAGACCATTGGACTCCTCCCAGTCCACAAACAGACCATTGGACTCCTCCCAGTCCGCAAACAGACCACTGGACTCCTCCCTGTCCGTAAACAGACCACTGGACTCCTCCCTGTCCGTAAACAGACCACTGGACTCCTCCCTGTCCGTAAACAGACCACTGGACTCCTCCCTGTCTGTAAACAGACCACTGGACTCCTCCCTGTCCGTAAACAGACCACTGGACTCCTCCCTGTCCGTAAACAGACCACTGGACTCCTCCCTGTCCGCAGACCACTGGATTCCTCCCTGTCCGCAAACAGACCACTGGACTCCTCCCTGTCCACAAACAGACCACTGGACTCCTCCCTGTCCGTAAACAGACCATTAGACTCCTCCCTGTCCACAAACAGACCACTGGACTCCTCCGTAGCTGCATACAGACCATTGGACTCCTCCCAGTCCACAAACAGACCATTGGACTCCTCCCAGTCCGCAAACAGACCACTGGACTCCTCCCTGTCCGCAAACAGACCACTGGACTCCTCCCTGTCCGTAAACAGACCACTGGACTCCTCCCTGTCCGTAAACAGACCACTGGACTCCTCCCTGTCCGTAAACAGACCACTGGACTCCTCCCTGTCCGTAAACAGACCACTGGACTCCTCCCTGTCCGTAAACAGACCACTGGACTCCTCCCTGTCCGCAGACCACTGGACTCCTCCCTGTCCGCAAACAGACCACTGGACTCCTCCCTGTCCACAAACAGACCACTGGACTCCTCCCTGTCCGCAAACAGACCACTGGACTCCCCCCCCTGTCCGCAAACAGACCACTGGACTCCCCCCCTGTCCGCAAACAGACCACTGGACTCCTCCCTGAACACATACTGACCAGTGGACTCCTCCCTGAACACATACTGACCAGTGGACTCCTCCCTGTCCACAAACAGACCACTGGACTCCTCCCTGTCCACAAACAAAGCTGGGGTCAGTTTACCTCCTAGACCCCTTGGAATAAGCTGTGCTTCTAATATTCAGCTAAAGTTATCTTTTTACATAGACAAGACAGCTGTCTTTAGGAACTTCTCAGGAGGACTTTGATCTGGTGTCATTTACCCAAAAAACCCTTCCCCTCCTCCACTAAGAACACCCTCTTCCCCCCACAGAGGACACCCCTCCCCCACTAAAGACACCCCCCACACACACACAGAGGACACCCTCCCCCACTACAGACACCCTCCACCACTACAGACACCCCCCCCACACACACACACAGAGGACACCCTCCCCCACTACAGACACCCTCCCCCACTACAGACACCCCCCCCCCACACACACACAGAGGACACCCTCCCCCACTACAGACACCCTCTCCACTGAAGATACTCCTTCCTCTCTTTTCCTCCTCTGCAGACACTCCTCCCCCTCCTTTCCTGTGCTGGGGACACTCTTCTCCTTCTGAGGACACACCTCTCCCCTAGTGTTGTCACCCCTCCCCACTGAAGACACTCTTTCCACTGAGATCACCCCCTGCAGTTTAACCAGTTGCTCTCCAGTCTATAGCCAGATGGCGGTTGGACGAACAGCTCGCCCCTCCAGGTAGTACCATATGGCGTCCTTTCTGGAGCGTGCACCCCGCAGGGCTGTGGTGCGATCTGTCACCGGCCATGTACCTCAGACACGGCCGATGACAGATTTGTGTACCGGCCCTATTGCCAGTGCCATGTGACCTGCTGTGACCAATCACTGCAGGTCACATGACAGTTGTATACAATGGATGGCTTCCTTTCATACCATCCATTGTATACAAGTGTGTCTAGCTGTGAATGGTCACAGCGATCACATGCACAAGCTGCACCAATCACAGCCCAGCTGTGTCATGTGATTAGCTGTAGCCAAATCACAAAAAAACCCTGAATGAATCGATGTCATTCAGGTAAATGCATAAAACCTCCAGCAGCACTGAATGTCCGTTCGGAAAGCACGCTGGATGCAGGACAGGCCAGTACCTCGATGGCATATTGAGCAAGTTCTGGCCAGTGATCCATCCTCAAGACCCAGTAACCCAGTGGATGCTCAGCTGGAAAGGTCTCCAAGTCTGTTCTTACCCCTAGATAATCCTGCCCCATATGATGCAGACCCTGCCGATGGGTGCTTAAACCTAACAGCCCTGGGTGCTGAGGACTAAAGAACTGTTTAATCGGTCAGCTGACCGCCTTCTCCACCGCTCTTCCTTTGACAGAATGAAGCCTCAGAAACACGTTGTCCAGGAAATGGTGACCTCCCAGTGTCTGGAAAGGTGTTACACAATTTCAAGGCATCCTCAGGATGTTTCATCCTCTGCTCCCTCTGGGAAGACTGGATGAGCTCTGCACCTTGACCCTTGTAACGTGGATCAAGAAGGGTTGCCAACCAGTATTGATCCCTCTTCTTGATAACACAAATCCTCAGGTCCTTACACAGACTTTGCAGAATCAGGGAGCCCATGTAGTGTAAGTTTGAGGAGGCAGGAGATTCTGAGTCCTCTGGGTCACTGAGGATGACTTCTGTATGTGATCCTCTACTTCCATGCTGCTGCAATCCTCCTCCTTCTATTCCTACTCCTTCTGTGTGTTCTGCGGCCCCGCAGGAATGGTTTCTGCATAAAGGGGGCCTTGAGAGGACAGGAAATCCTCCTCTTCCTCCCTCTGTTCTGCCTCCAGTGCCCTGTCCATGATTCCATGCAGTGTGTGCTCCAGCAGGATGACTACAGGGATAGTGTCACTGATGCATGCAGTGTCACAGCTCACCATCCTTGTGGCCTCCTCAGATGGTGACAGGACAGTGCATGCATCCATTATCAGCAGCCACTGGCGAGGTGAGAAGAAGCCAAGTTCCCCTGAGCCTGTCCTTGTGCCATTTTCACACAGGTACTCATTGATGGCCCTCTGCTGTGTGTGCAGCCACTGCAGTGTTACCAAAGTGGAGTTCCACCGAGTGGACATGTCACAAATGAGTCGGTTGGTGGGCAGGTTGAATTTCAGCCAACTGAAAACAGGCCGTGTATGACCACCGGAAATGGCCACAGACTTTTCTGGCCTGCCTCAGAAGATCTTGAATGCAAGGGTACCTGTTCAAGAAGCACTGTACCACCAAATTCAGCTTGTGTGCCAAGCATGGAACATGTGTCAAGTGTCCCTGTTGGAGGGTGGAGAGCCCCTTCAGAGCTGACAGAATCTGTGTCCTGGTGTGGCTCCTGTCCCTTAGACAGACCAGCTGAAGCACCACATGGCATCTTTTAGCCTGACTGCTTGCATAGCCCCATGAACGCTTATGGAGCACTGCTGGTTCAGAGGACAATTCAGCAGAAGAGGCCATAGAGGAAGAGGAGGGGGAGGGGGTGGAGCAGACAGATGTGGCAGAATCACCACCAGGTTTTTGGAGGCATGGTGGTGGAACAAGCTCCAGAAGTGAACCCTGTCCTGCATCCTTCCCAGCTGCTAGCAGAGTTACCCAGTGTGCCGTGACGGATATGTACCATCCCTGACTGTGCCTGCTGGACCACGTGTCAGTAATGTGGACCTTGCTGCTGACCTCCTTGTCCAACAAGGCCAAAACATGACCTTCCACATGATGGTACAGAGCTGGAATGGCCTTGCATGAAACAAATTGTCTTTTCAGAACCTGTCACTGTGATACAGAACATTCTGCAAATTCCCGGAAGGGGGAAGAGTCCACCAGATGGAAAGGCAGCAGTTGTAACGCAGCAATTTGGCCAGGATAGAATGTGGATGGGTGGGACAGTCTTTGTTTCACAGTTCAGCAAATGGGGTAGTGAAATGTTCCTGCTGAAATCAACAGGTGGTGTCCTGCTGTCAGATGGGCCACCCACTGCTGTACCATCACTCCTCTCAGTGGAGGCTGTTGAGAAGACCTGACGTTTTACAGTAGAGATCCCAGATGAGGAGCAAGGAGAAGTCTGCACTTTTTCTGGGTCTTTCAGGTGCTGTTACCAGCGGGCTGCATGGCAGCTCATCATACGTCTTGTCAATCATGTGGTGCCCAAGTGGCTGGTGTTTTGGCCACGCTTGGTCTGCTTCAGTCAAAGACTGCAAACAGCAATGCTGCACATGTGTTGAAGAAAGCCCACACCAGAGAACTTGTGGAAGTCTGCCTGGAGTCAGCAGCGCCCCCCACCTGTGGAGCTCTGTCGTGTGATGCCATTGGTTGGCTGCCCTTATGCCTGTCCCTGGAGGACATCCTGCCTTGTTGGAGTTCTGCCTCCTCCTCACTGTCCTCCTCTGTTCTCTCAGGCACCCAAGTATGGTCAGTGACCTCATCATCCCCATCCTCCTCATCAATGGAGCCAACTTGGCAGTGTGCTGCGGCTGGGGGAACAGGACTGACAATTTCTTTTCCCTCACTGGCGCCCCCTCTCTCTAGGCTCACGTCACTCCTTTCCTCATCCTGGGAACCAACATCACAGCATTCAGATTGCTGCACATCCTCCAGCAGCATGGGACTGACACTATGATCCAATCATTCTGGTGACTCCTCCATGCATGATGGTGGGGCTACGGAAGGAGCAGCTGTGGTGGACAAGGAGCCGGAGGAACAGGACACTTTGGCAGCTGTGGTGGAAGACAAAATAGTATGATCCTGGGTGACAGAGGATGAGGATGACTGACTTATCCACTCCACCACCTCTTCTGCATGTTGTGGTTCAATAATACGGCCAGCACTTTGGCCAATCATGGCTCTTCCTGAGAACTCACCTGTTATTGGCCAAAGCATTGCACCTGACCTGTTTTACATTGTTTGGCCAATCACAAGGCATGTTTTACATTGAGCACGCGGGCAAACATCCTGCATAATGGTGAATACGCAAACGGCTAATGTTCGAGTTAAACTTATGTTTGACTTGAACCGTCAGCCCATCCCAACTCAAAATATTATTCTCTGTGGATCTACTGCTTCCACTTTACACCTACTTCATTGATCTTGTGTTGTTTGCCAGTAAATTAAGAATACTGAACCATGTGCAAATCCATATACAACAAAGTGCTTTGTGCTCAGGATGCTGCTCCCTGCAGATCTACTGCTTCCACTTTATACCGCCTTCATGTAGCACTACCTCAGAAGGAGCTGAATGTTGCCCCTGGCTTCCCTTTGCTTTGCCCCACAGCAAGGCAAACACACACACTTCTGCTCGTTGTCTCCAATGACCAGTCTAGGGGATGTTTTGTGTTTGGAGTTTATTGTAGAACTGGGGATAGGGATGGGGAATGTAGTCGGATCCTCCAGAATCAGAACTCTTCACACTGAGGACATCTAGCTGATCTCTTAGTAGAAGACTTGTGAAGTCTCGGCTGACAGTAGATAGCAGACTTCTCAGTAACAAATAGCAGCAAGTAGTTGTAGGAGAGCCAAGTCCCATTAGCAGTAGCAATACTTGGACAAGCTCTGCAGAACACTAGGCAGGGCTCCCTTTCTCAGACCCAGGCTGACTATCAAGCACCAGAGGGGTAACAAGCACACAGAGCCCCCCAGATCTCTCAGAGTTTGCACTCACAGGTCCAAGGACAGAATGGTTGCCTCCTTCCAATCTTCCAAGCCACTTTCTCCAGTGACACCAGACAGAGCTTTGGCAGACAGCTCCCCTCAGTCAGCTTACTGTAGAATCAGGGTCACTCTCTCTAACTTCAGGCCCTCAGGTCACCCACCCGAGGCCACATAACAGCAAGTACCAGGCGAGGCAGCCTGCCTCCAGCCTGGCTGGTGCAATCCTCTCCGAGGAAAGACACTGAACCCATGTGATCTCAGAGTATAAATACCACTCCCAGCATGCAATGGGGCCACCCTCCCCTGCAATTGCCCAGGACTGTATCCATATTCATGCTGGTCATTTGTCTAGCCAATCCCCATGTTCTGGAAGACTCTCATAGCTTCCTGAAGGCGGGAAGAACTCAGACAAACTCCAACAGAACCAGAGCAGCATGAGCAGACCTGACTAATCAATCACAGCTCTCTGTAAATCAGAAAACCCGACTGAATTTACCTGACAGCCTCTCTGGTGAGCAGAGAAACACAGCTATGCTTTACCTGACTACACATCCTAGACCTGACCAGGAGGGGGCGCTACATTCATTCATCTCATCAGATTTGCTGCTATAGGAAATCATCTCAAATTCTGTGCAAATCCATGGAGACCGACAATATTGTGTGCTCAGTATAGTGTTCTCTGCAAGTCCACCGCTTCCACTTTGCAGCTACTTCAACTTATTTTACTCCAAAAATCCACCAATCAGTGAAAAGTTGATAAGGTGTGAAAGTGCTCCGCCCTCCGAACTGTCAGCTGTAGTGTAGCCCCGCCTTCTTCCACCTCTTGTACACGGGATGGTGAGGGCGCCCCCTAGTAGTGCTTCCCCCTCACCACACCAATAGGACTCCCAGCTTTTCAGCTCCCAGAGTCAGAAACATCCTTCACACTCTCCTCATCTCCGATGGTAATGGAACCGGATCCTCCTCGCTCACTCCTGCAAGTCTGCTGCGGGTTCTGTCAGTCTCCCTCCTAGACTCCGCCTCCGACCGCCATTCCAGAAGGAGCTCCGCCTCTAAATACACACTCATGGAGGAGAGAAAGGGGAACCCGACATCATGTGACACCTTTTATTACATGGAAATACGAAAATCAACGGGACTAACGCAATCACATTTACTGCAAAATCAAAGGGGCCAAAATCCCTCCCCCGAGCAGTCATATATTTCTGTCCCCCTTGGTGGGAGTGGAGGTGACCCCTCTATAAGGATCTACAGTCCATACACACCTAGCACAAGGCCGGGGTCACACTACCAGAGGCTTTTCGGGGCTGCAGTTCCTCTGATCTCCACAAGGTGGGGATCTCACTTCTACCCAGACAGGAAGTCTCTATGGAAGACAGGAAGTGATGTCAGGTACAGACAGGCAGTGATGTCAGGTACAGACGGGAAGTTCCATGAATGAGGAAGTATAGAGGAGACATTCCTGGATCTGGCAGCAGAGGAGGTAATACGTAGATGAACCCCTTCAGGGGGAGGAGTTGATGATAATATATTTGCCCCCAAAGCTGGCCTACATGGTTCAGTTTTATCGTTCAGCCAGCGGGATGACCATAAAAAGCTGAAGTGATTCCCCCATCCACACATTGGAGGTGGATGGGGGAATCCTCCCCGCTGCACTCTTGTATTCTGACAATGGGGGGACTCCTCCGCTCTCAGAATACACGGATCAGTACTGAAGCTATTGGCTGCAGCCGCTGGGGGAGTGGCTTTTATCCGGCAGTGGCCACACATGGATGGAAATGTGAGCGATCCCTGCTGAACCAGCTGAATTTCCATGGATCTATGGTCACCTTCAGTGACTTCCTCCCCTCCCCCTCATCTCCTTCATGATGGAAGTCATGCTGAGATCATCTCCCATTGGCTGAGCAATATTCTCATTTGTCTCTCAGCTCCTTCTTGCTATTCCTCGTCCTGCCTGTTGTTTCCTTGGATTGATTTTCTGTGTAGTGACCCCGGCTTGGTCTCTTGGATGCGCTCGTCTGTTGCTTGCCCTGACCTTTCTCCTGATTCCTGGATCTCCTCCTCATCTCTCCTCCATATCCTCTTACACAGCTTTTCTCCACACCTGCAGTGACCCTGGGGGGAGGAAACTTGGCACCAGCACACCGCCAAATCCATCCCCACCATTAGGGGCTCTGGAGACAATTGTCTGCTATTTACACTCCGTTCCTCCGCACGTCACCTGATCACATGACAGCTTACTTCCACAGATTCCGGACAGATTTCTGGATGGTAAAGGTCAAAGGTCACTCTTCAGTTTAGGAGAGGTAGGACGCACCCAGGAACAAGGATTTGGTTTATAGGGGAGCCTCATATAGAGGACCCCTCAAATCTCCCCATCCAAATGTCCCTCCATCCAGAGTCTATATGTCTTATGACATCACACTGACCTCACAGCTCCTCCCCCCAATGTCCCTCCATCCAGAGTCAGAGAATCCTATGACATCACACTGACCTCACAGCTCCTCCTCCCAATGTCCCTCTATCCAGAGTCAGAGAATCCTATGACATCACACTGACCTCACAGCTCCTCCTCCCAATGTCCCTCCATCCAGAGTCAGAGAATCCTATGACGTCACACTGACCTCACAGCTCCTCCTCCCAATGTCCCTCCATCCAGAGTCAGAGAATCCTATGACGTCACACTGACCTCACAGCTCCTCCCCCCAATGTCCCTCCATCCAGAGTCAGAGAATCCTATGACCTCACACTGACCTCACAGCTCCTCCCCCCTATGTCCTTCCATCCAGAGTCAGAGAATCCTATGACATCACACTGACCTCACAGCTCCTCCTCCCAATGTCCCTCCATCTGAATTTTCTGATGCTCTTAGGATGTGGGGTCCCTTGGTATCCTCACATGTAAAGTGGGACTGTTGGTCCTGCGTTGTATGTAATGACATCAGAATGCTGCAACAAGCCTATACCCTGCGTAGTGTGGGGGTCCTGTGGGGGAAATTATACCTCAGCCTGAAGTGGGGCTTTAATAAAATGGAGACCTGAATGGAGAGGTGAGGAGGATTCTGGGAATATCATTTGATGTGACTATTTGTGTTCAGATGTAGAGTTTTCCTCCTGTGAAGTCTGGAGATCATATGACATCACATTGCCTCCACCTCCCTCCCTGATAGAAGAGAGAAAGAAGAAGAAGATTCTAGAAGTCACCAGAGAGATCACTGAGCTGCTGACAGGAGAGGTGAGCGGTGCCGGGAATTCTGGGACATTCTCCAGTAACAGACAAGGGATGTGTCTGGATGGTGACTGTATCATTGTGTGTGTCAGGTTCCTATAAGGTGTCAGGGTGTCACTGTCTATTTCTCCATGGAGGAGTGGGAGTATTTAGAAGGACACAAGGATCTCTACAAGGACGTCATGATGGACAATCAGCCGCCCCTCACATCACCGGGTAAGAGGAGACTTTATTGTAAAGGAGAGAGCAGTACGGAGGATCCACCTAGATCCCCCATCATCTGATAAACACATAGAAACAATGGATTCAGTCAGTGTGTGTGTTTCCTACAGATGGATCCAGTCATGGGAACCCACCAGAGAGATGTCCCCGTCCTCTGTATTCCCAGGATTCCACACAGGAAGGTCACACCATCCCTCACCATCATCAGGTAGATGATGACAATTATTGGTAGTTGTGATTTATACACAGCATGTTTGTTACAATGAATGTTTTATTATATCTTTCAGAGTGGAATCCTCGGGGATGAGAATATTGATGTTAAAGAAGAGTATAAAGAGGAGGATGAGGAGTATGGAGTGATGGAGGAGTTTTCAGAAGGACACAAGGATATGATGGAGCCACCTAATACCAGGAACCCACCGGAGAGATGTCCCCGTCCTCTGTATTCCCGGGATTCCACACAGGAAGGTCACACCATCCCTCACTATTACAAGGTTGGTGGGATGGAGAATCTAGAACATGGACTTGTAGAGACTATGGGCTCCAATCACAAAGCGGTATCTTTCCGTATCCCAGTATGTAGTAAGATGCTGCATTCTGTTTTTTAGTAGTGAATCCTGCGGGGAATTTACCACTGGTGTCCATAGCAACACTTGTAAATAGCTTGTTGTTAAGGAGAGGGCAGCCGCCAGTGTCCCCAACAACCAGTAAACAAGGAGAGGACGGCTGCCAAGTTCCCCGCTGACAGCTGTGACAGGTCTGGTATGGATTTTGAGGGAATCCCCCAATGCCAAAACAATAAGAAAAAATGGCGTGGGTTTCTCTCCAAAATCAATACCAGCCCCTTAGTGAGTGCCCACCTTCCTCCTGAACCATACCAGGCCACATACCCTCAACATGAGGTGGGTGCTTCAGGGCAGCGGCGCTCTGCCACCCCAAAAGCACCTTGTCCCCATGGCGATGGGGAAAAGGGTCCCTTACCCACATCCCTGGCCAGTGGTTGTGGGGGGCTGTGGGTGGGGGACTTATTGAAATCTGGAAGCCTCCTTTAACATGGAGGCCCCCAGATGCCAGCCCCCCCCACAATGTGAATGAGTATAGAGTACATAGTACCCCTATTCATTTACCAAAAAAGGGTAAAAAAAAACTGTAAGAAAGTTTTGACAAAACAAAAATAAAGAACAATATCCCTCTGATGTAGATCCATCGATGATCCAATCACAACACTCGCTGTCATCGCTGGCTGGAAGAAAAAACAAAGCTCCACTCCTTCCATCTGACAGCTCCGCCGCCTCCCACTTCTGAAAACACGAAGGACTGCTACTACCCTGTGACATCACTGGGTAGCCTTGCCCTCTTGTGACATCACCAATACAACATGCCCTGGTCAATGACGTCACCGAGTGGCACCGTCTCTTAGTATATTTAGTGGCAGGAGGCAGCAGAGCTGTCAGACAGAGGGGAGTCTTCATTGGGAGCGGAGCTTTTCTTTCTGAGTCAGCGGTGACAGCGAGCATCGTGATTGATGATGGATCTACACCTGCCTGCTGTCTATATAACAGAATACTTTTTGGGGGTGAATAATTAGGGGTACCATGTACCCCATACTCATTCACATGGGGTGAGGGATCTGAGGGCCTCCTTGTTAAATTTTGTAAGTCCTCTTCCCGCAAACCCCCACAGCCACTAGCCTGGGTTGTGGGGAAGAGTCCCTTGTCCCCATCAACATGGACAAGGTGCTTTGGGTGAGCAAAGCCTCCCCTGCCCCAGAGCATGCACTCTATGTTAAGGGCACGTGGCCTGGTATGTTTAAGGAGGGGGGGTCACTTGCTCATCCCCCGTTTACTGACCTGCCAGGCTGCATGCTCAGATAGGGGTCTGGTATGTATTTCTTTCATTTTGGCAGGGGGTCCCTGAAAGGAATGATTTTCTTTTCCCCTCAGAGACCCCCGGTCTGTGGAGAGATTCCTGGTTTATCAGCAGAATTCTGGGAACACCCCTTGAACACGGAAATCACGACAGCTAATGTTCAGAGATGTTCAAAGTTTATTAGACATTAATAAGATTATATAGACTGCAGATAATAATAAGGGAGGGGGGGAGCGAGTTTCAAAACTGTAACTTGTAACTTTCCATCATGAGCTGACTACATGAAACATAACATATACATTTCTTGGTACAAATTATTTTGGCTAACTTTCTGGGAAAACAGCCAGACAAAAACATTGTCAGGGTCGTGTTAGCTTCTGTTGATACATCCTTGAACAACCAAAACAGTTTCATTAAACTTCTAATATCTCTACAAAAAGCTAACTTAATACTTAATACTTAAAATGGCATACATAATACAAAATGGAAGTTATCTAGATCCTTTCAATCCCCTCTAAGATCATGAACATGATCTCAATTCTTTACATAGCCAGATAACCTTCATTTGTATTTTGCAGCTTTGTAGCTCTAGCAATGCAATATAATGAGCATTTAAAACATAGATATAAAGATAAAACAAAAAACAATATCATGACTATGCTTACAGTGATACCTTTCATCCATGAAAAGATGGAACCAAATCCTGATCCTAACCAATCAAGAGGAGTCCATCCATCTTTCCTATAGCTCTAGCTTCTTCCATCAAACCATCTACCTGTTCCCTGTGTTGCTTTATTATTTCATAATACTCTGGAACAGTCATTGTGGTATTATATATCCAAGTACAACATTCAGAATCCTCTGTCATCTCACACAGACCTGTCAGAGCAGCACTCATACTTTCAATAGCTAATTCTTGCATCTCCAGTTGTTCTCTAATAGCTCTGGTCTCAGTATTTAGCAACCCCATGTCCTTAGAGTTCCTCTCCAGTATGTCATCAATAATGTTTGTGTAATTATTTATTTTGTTCATGAGTGTTATTCCCCATCCAGTGTAAGTAGGAAACCATGACCAAACCTTATCACCTGTAGAGAATAGATCTACCTTTTCTTGTTTGGTTTCCCTTCTCTGTCTCAGAGTTAGTTGGTGTTTTGGGTATGTACTGGCTTTTACCTGGTGTTCCTTTTGGTCTATAGCTGCCATAATTGGCACTAATTGGGCTACATAGCACCAGCCCTGGACATTACTCGGTATCCAAGGGTAACAGATCTTACCACAACAGATATAGGTATTGTTTCCCAAGGAGATCGGCAATTTTTGTATTGCAGAATGAAATTCAGGGGTGACAACAAGTGTAAAATAAAAAAGAAGTTTTCCCCACATTGTCTTGTATCCCTTCTAAACTTTCATTCAGGGCTCTACCATTTACTTGCCAGAGTTTCACAGAAGAAGTTCCATCCCTCCTTCCAGGATCAGATATGTTTAATATGGACTGAGAGCACATTCCCTTTCCCTTGTGGGAAGTATTCCCCAGTCTAAAACACCAATCGGGGAGTTGAGTGACTCCCAGAGTTGGAAAAGATATGGCGGCATTAGAAGTAATATTGGTCAAACCAATACTTACATTCCCTGTTATTAACAAAAATATTTTGATTGGAGCGGCCAGAAGAGGAATTTCCTATGTGCTCGGATGTAACTTACTACAGATCCAACATTTATCAGAACCTGACTTTTGAGCATAAGCAGATTTAAACTGCATCATCAACATTTTCCTGAAAAAGGATTGTTCTCTTCAAAACTTCTTTTTGACTTTCTTTCATTTTTGGTTATCTGGGTCTCATTTAAGTCTAGTCCTTGACCACAGATACCTTTTATTAGGCCCAAGTCCTCAGGGTGATAAATACAGTTAGTTAGGATCCATACTGGCAGAAAAAAGAGCAGTCAGTGTGCCCAATAGGACCCAGATCTTCAAAGCACCATGAGGGCAGTAAGGAATGTCATCTTCAGGGTCTTTTTCACTTACTTCACCGGCTCTTCGAGGATTTTCCTCTCATACTTCTCCTTTTTCCGTTACGTGTTTCTCAGGTGTTTGGTTCACCTTCTTCACTCGACTAGCATGGATCCAGGACTGGGAATTCTCCACCACAACAGCTGTTCTGGTAACCGCTATCACCGTAGTAGGCGGTCCAAAGGGGTAGACTTGCTTCTTGTCTTTAGCGAGTTGGCGGACCACTACGACATCTCCCACTTGGAAAGGGTGTGTTGGTTCCTGAAAAGATAAAGGAGAGGTGCGAGCAACATTTCTTTCAACCTTATCTAAAGTCTGAATCAATTTTCTCACATATTCTTGTTGTTCCAGGTCAAGGTCCCCTCTTTCTAACATAAGTGGCTGTCTAGCCCAAGGAGTGGGGAACGGTCTTCCCATTAATATTTCAAAAGGAGATAACCCTGTAGTCTTATTAGGTGTCATTCTTACCTCTGCTAGAATTGCAGGTGACATCTTCTTCCAGTGGGTATAGGTTCCTCCAGTGGCCTTCCTCAACTTATCCCTAATTGTCCTGTTCATCCTTTCTACTATACCCCAACTTTGAGGATGATAGGGAATATGACATTTCCAATCTAAGTACTTTTACCAGGTCTTGGCATACCTTGGCCACAAAGGCTGGTCCGTTATCAGAATTTATCTGCAGCGGACATCCCCATCTGGGTATTATCTCCTGTGTAAGAATTCTGACTACAGTCTGTGCGTCTTCTTTATTAGTGACAAATGCTTCCACCCATCTGCTGAACATATCCACCATTACCAACACAAACTCTTGCCTCTGTCCTGTTTTTGGCATGTGGGTAAAATCTATTTGTAAATGGGTGAAAGGTGTAGTTGGGTACACTAGATGCTGGTGTTGTGATTTCTTTGGGTTCTGTGGATTGTTCCTTATACATGTAATGCACCTGGAAACATATTCTTTCACCAACCTAGATAAGCCTGTAATGTAAAAATCCTGCAATAATGTTTCACATGTCGTTTTCCATCCTCTATGTCCTAGACCATGGTACTGTGCAATGAACAATGGGGCACTTGACATGGGAATGCATGGTTTCCCCTCTAAGCACACTAGACCAGAAGCTGGATCTAGTTGTGCTCCAGAACCATTCCAGTCTGCTAGATCGATTTTTGTAGCAAATGTTTGTAAATCTGCATACATCTGGTCATGTGGGGTGGTTGTGACGCCTGAAGTGAGCAAAGGCATCTGTTCACTGGCCACCTGTTGTAATGCGGCTTCCTTTGCTACCTTATCTGCTAATGCATTTCCTTTGGCAATATGATCTCTGTGATTTGTATGTGCCCTGCAATGAAGAATGGCTGATGTTTTTGGTAACTGTATGGCTTTGAGTAGATCAGATATCAAGGAAGAGTGAGATATGGTTTTGCCATCAGCAGCAATGAATCCTCTTCTCTCCCAAATGACCCCAAAATCATGTACAGCACCATGGGCGTACTTGGACTCTGTGTAAATGTTGACATCCTGTCCTGCAAATAATTGACATGCTCTTGTAAGGGCAATCAGTTGGGCTGCTTGGGCTGACTGATATGGGATTGGCTTTGCCTCGAGTATTTTGTCAGGAAGTTGCACAATGGCATCTCCTGCATGGGAAGTATTATCATTTGGCCTAGAGCATGAGCCATCTACAAACACATCTGGGGCCCCATCAAGAGCCACAGCTGACATGTCGGGCCTAGGGGAAGTGTCTTGCTGTATGTGGGTTATACAATTGTGTTCTGGTGCCACTTCATCCTGTTCCCCCTTTAGCCCCAATAGGGCATTCAAAATTGGAGCAGGACCTGAATTTACTGAAGAATATTTAATAATCAAGTTGGGATCAGATAGAAGAATCACTTCATATCCGCTCAACCTTTGTGCTGACGTGTGTTGAGTGTGTATGTTTTTCAGTAGTAAGGACACTTGATGTGTGGTGTGTAGGGTAGTTTCATGTCCCAATGTGAAAGAAATAGCCATTCCCACCACCATCACGCTGAATGCAAAAACTCTCAGACAAGTAGGCATGCCCTGAACCTGAGATGGCACTACTTTGGAAAAAAAGCTACAGGGCGGAGCTTGCCTCCATGTTCCTGAGCCAGGACCCCCGCCATGGTTGTACAATTGTCCCCCGCATACAGATGAAACATTTTCTTATAATCAGGCAGTCCAAGACCAGGGGCCGTTACCATAGCATTCTTCAGGTACACAAAGGCATCAACCATTTCATTTCACCATGTGAGAATGTCAGGTGATTCTGAAAGTGTGGCAGACCTCAGAGTGTGATCATAGAATGAACAATCAGGTATCCATTGGCGGCAGTAACCAATCATACCAAGAAAAGTTAGCATGTCCTTTTTTGTTTGTGGGGGCGGGGCAGACCCACGAGAGCCGCAGCTCTTTTGTGACTGACATTCCTCTCACCATGACTTAGAGTAACACCAAGGTATTCAACCTGTTTTTGGCACCATTGCAGTTTCTTTTTAGATGCTTTGTGACCATTCCCTGACAACCATTCTAACAGAGACCAACTATCCTCCTGACTGGCCGCCTGACTTGGACTACAAATCAATAGGTCCCACATATATAATGAGGACTGAACCATTGGGAGGGGTCCAGGACCTCAGTGTGGTCTGGAGGGCAAGTGAGTAGACTGCAAACAAATCTAGGCATTCTACACCAGGTCATCTGGCGGTTACGGAACGTAAATGCAAATAGCGCCCTCGTCTGGTGGTCCACAGGAACCGAAAAAATGCATTTGTTAAATCAATCACTGTAAAATAATCTGCATCAGATGGAATGGAGGTGAGGAGTGATGGCACGTCAGGCACTATTGGGGCTAATGGAACCACCAAATTATTTATGGCCCTCAAATCTTGTACAAACCTGTAAGAGCCATCCGGCTTCTTAACAGGATTGATAGGTGTGTTGTAAGGAGAAACAGTTTCTTCTACCTTCTGTTTACATGCTGTAGCAATAGGGAGGGAAGCCTTATTCTTGAAAACCCTTTTTAGTTCTGTGTCAAGCTCCTCCCACATAGTTTCTCTCCCTTCTGTGGTGTTTAGTTTATAGGCAGTAGCCTGTGTATTACTTGGTTCTATGTGACTAATGCTTTTTACATTTATCCAATCCCAAGCTGGATTATTTCCCAGAATACCATCAATGATCAATCTCATATCTTCCTGCGTGTAATTTCTTCCCAAACATGCCTTTTTTAAATAAGCAAGTGTACCTCCAGGAGATACTGTAGGCTTGGGACAATGTTTAACAATCTTACTAATATCTTTTAATTCTATGGGGTTTTTTAGAATTAGTTCTCCTGCTGTGAGAAAAGGTAGTGTCAATATAGCCAACTCCTTTCCTCCTACGGCCCCCTCATCTTCTCTTTTTCCCTCTAGTTTCTTATCCATGGATCTAAGCTGCATTCTAAATTCCTCCACATCTCTGCCCTTTCTATGACTGGTGTCACTTCTTCTCCATTGACCATCCTTTTTCTGTAATTTTATTATATTTACCTTTCCCTGTTCTTCGTATTCCAACTCTCCTTCGTTGTCATTATTTTCCGTAAGGATGCCTTGAACTTGGCTACCCTCTTCTGGTGATTTTATACTAATGATCTGTTTGGGTCAAGTGGAGGGGCCTGGCTGTATTGGTTGTAGATCCGGGACAGGAAGTGGCGCAGGGGCAGGGGCAGGAACTGGAGGGGCAGGGGCAGGAGCTGGAGGGGCATTAGGCTGGGGAGTAGTCATCCCCAAACTGATCAAAAAATCATCAGCAGCAGTATTTTTAAGACTGCTTAATGAAGGATATATATTATACGGAGGGGGTGGGGTTGGTGTCTGAACTGTTTTCAGTCCAATCTTGGGTCTGCATGTTTTTTCAGATTGATGCTTTTCCTGGCATATTTTTAATGTATCCAATTTCAATTCCTCTTTTGTTTTAAAGAGAAGATCAAATTGAACTTTCCCTTGCTATTATCAACCCAATACGGTGACCATTTTAACCAGTTTTCTCCCCCTTTCTTCATATAAACTTGGTCCCATTGTGGGTCCCCCTCATACCAAGGAAAGGCTTGTTTGTCCCCCAAACATAATCCCTTAACCATGTCTGTATGAAAAGGATCATTTGCCCCCTTTCTTGGGAATGGGTCTGTACTCCCCATAGCTTCTGTCCAGCCTGCCATACAATCCACCCAGGGATTTATTAAATAATAGTCTGTTCCACAAACTCTAGCAACATAATCCTTACAATTTTCTCCCTTTTCCAGGGGACCTGGTGGGTAACTACCTCCTTGACCCATATTTAGACAGTGGATAAGACAATTTTACCTTAAAATCTTATTTTGTTCCACACAACAAATTATCTTATACTTCTACGCAACAGAAAGAAAAAGCAAAAGATAAACCAGAATCTGCTCCACAGACTTATTAACCTTTTGATAACTTCCCAAAAGTTATCTCTTCACTGTTCTACCAAAGAACAGTGTGTTCTACCAAAAAAACAGTGTTTTCTACCAAAGAACAATTTCTTTTATGTTCTACCAAAGAACAATCTGTGTTTTACCAAAAACACCCTTTTTATATATATATATATATATATATATATATATATATATATATATAGTGCACTATATTGTAACTCTACCAAAGAGTTAAGTCTGCTTACCAAAAGCAGCTACAGGTTATCACGGGTCTATATAGACAATACAGAATGATTCAAGACCTTCCCTCAACACAGGGCAAGAAAGAGCTTTTAGTCATAAAAAGACAAAAGGTTTACTTACCAAGTGAGGTGGGTGGTCATCCCGGACGAGCCCCCAGCTGAAAGGATGATTTTCTTATCCCCCTCAGAGACCCCCAGTCTGAAGAGAGATTCCTGGTTTATCAGCAGAATTCTGGGAACACCCCTTGAACACGGAAATAACGGCAGCTTATGTTCAGAGATGTTCAAAGTTTATTAGACATTACTAAGATTATATAGGATACAGAAATAATAAGGGGGGGGAGCGAGTTCTAAAACTGTAACTTGTAAGTTTCCATCATGAGCTGACTACATGAAACATGACATATACATTTCTTGGTATAAACTGTTTTTGCTAGCTTTCTGAGAAATAGCCGGGCAAAGAAAGCTTCAGGGTCGTGTTATCTTTTGTTGATACATCCTTCAGCAAACTAAAACAGTTCCATTAAACTTCTAATATATCTGCAATAACCTAACTTATTACTTAAAATGGCGTACATCAACACAATGGAGGTTCTCTAGAGCCTTTCAATTGAAACCTTTAAATACAACAAGGGAGTGAATAAGGTTCAGAATTTTCAATATGAAACAAAAATGAAGAACACGAGGACATGACCTCCAACTAACTGGAGGAAAGTTCACAACTAATCTCAGAAAGTATTATTTAACTGAGAGAAGTAGATGCTTGGAATAAATTTCCAGTAGAGGTAGTGAGCCAGTGACAAATCACAGAGATCATCACAATAGTACACAATGAATGGCTATGAATGAAATTAATTAATTGTGTACAACTGTCATGTGATCACTGTGATTGGTCACAGCAATCACATGGTACTGGGCTGGCCTGGTACAATGATCTGTCATCTGGTGGACACAGCAGGTGACATATCAAGATACAAAAGAGCCACTAGACTTGGAGGACTTCATATGATGTCCACCCAGGATGGGAAAGATCCCCCTCAGCTGTCATTCTGCTATAGGCCTGGTGGGAAGCAGTTCATTACAGGGGACACTGTACAGGATCTATATGTAGTCTGGGGGTCCCTGTGGAAGTCCATGTGTGGACATTTCTACCTATGATAAATGACAGGCTAAACCCACCTGGAGACTTTCTCCACACCTGGAGTGTGCTGAGTTCTTGGAGAACGTCTACACAGTATTTCCAGATTGGCTTTATCACCCCAACGAGCTCGCTCCAGTTCATGGATGTCATCATTATGTTTGGAGGATCTCACCAGTCAGGAGCCTTTCCTGTCATCCTACATGTTCCCTTCTGAGGATTGTTCTATCCTTCCAAACAAATGTATGAAATCATGGATGAGTCCTCCTTCTATGTGATCTAGAAGATCTTCAATCACAATGTCTTTATGGATGAAGTGGATGGCCCAGTTTATATATTATTTATTGCTTTACAGCTTTATTCCCTCCAGGATTCATTCTTTATTTATAGAACCATTCAAGGAAGTGTTCTTACTGTGAGAGATCTCCACCACCATTCCTCTGTGACCATTACATCCTTGTCATTTATGTCTAACATACTCATTATAAATGGATTGATATTTATTCTTATGCTTTCGGATGTATTTTTGCATTTTTTTACCCAAAAAGATCTGTTTTGGAGGTCTCTGTTTTATTATGTATACCTTTATTTTTTCTTGTGTTCTGTGTCTTTAAAAAAAATATTTTAATACAGATAGAAAAATCTTAAACAGTTGGTTGCATAAGAGTTAGGTTTATTGTTTCTTACGTTTTTTAGTTCTTTTTGATCTTCCCTGGTATCTCTGTAAGGTAGATACAATGCAGGAATGGTTATTAGGGGACACTTCTCAGGGCTGCAGTTCCTCTGAACTCCACAAGATGGTGATCTCATTTCTCTCCAGACAGGGCTTCTCTATGGGATACAGACAGGAAGTGATGTCAGGTACAGACAGGAAGTGATGTCAGGTATAGAAAAGAAGTTCCATGTGGTACGAAGTACAATGGAGACATTGCTGGAAGTGGCAGCAGAGGAGGTAATAAGATGTTATTTCCTATTTACACCCAATAACCCCCATCCTCTTCCTCCATAGTCATATCCGTCCTCTTCCTCCATAGTCACTGTGATGTCTTTTATCTCCAGCAGATGATGATACACACATATATAGTGTGGGAACCCAGATTAACCCCTTCAGGGGGAGGAGTTGATGATAATATATTTGCCCCCAAAGCTGGCCTACATGGTTCAGTTTTATCGTTCAGCCAGCGGGATGACCATAAAACCTGAAGTGATTCCCCCATCCGCACATTGGAGGTGGATGGGGGAATCCTCCCCGCTGCACTCTTGTATTCTGACAATGGGGGGACTCCTCCGCTCTCAGAATACACAGATCAGCACTGGAGCTATTGGCTGCAGCCGCTGGGGGAGTGGCTTTTATCCGGCAGTGGCCACACATGGATGGAAATGTGAGCGATCCCTGCTGAACCAGCTGAATTTCCATGGATCTATGGTCACCTTCAGTGACTTCCTCCCCTCCCCCTCATCTCCTTCATGATGGAAGTCATGCTGAGATCATCTCCCATTGGCTGAGCAATATTCTCATTTGTCTCTCAGCTCCTTCTTGCTATTCCTCGTCCTGCCTGTTGTTTCCTTGGATTGATTTTCTGTGTAGTGACCCCGGCTTGGTCTCTTGGATGCGCTCGTCTGTTGCTTGCCCTGACCTTTCTCCTGATTCCTGGATCTCCTCCTCATCTCTCCTCCATATCCTCTTACACAGCTTTTCTCCACACCTGCAGTGACCCTGGGGGGAGGAAACTTGGCACCAGCACGCCGCCAAATCCATCCCCACCATTAGGGGCTCTGGAGACAATTGTCTGCTATTTACACTCCGTTCCTCCGCACGTCACCTGATCACATGACAGCTTACTTCCACAGATTCCGGACAGATTTCTGGATGGTAAAGGTCAAAGGTCACTCTTCAGTTTAGGAGAGGTAGGACGCACCCAGGAACAAGGATTTGGTTTGCATGGAAGTCTCATATAGAGGACCCCTCAAATCTCCCCATCCAAATGTCACTCCATCCAGAGTCTATATGTCCTATGACATCACACTGACCTCACAGCTCCTCCTCCCAATGTCCCTCCATCCAGAGTCAGAGAATCCTATGACATCACACTGACCTCACAGCTCCTTCTCCCAATGTCCCTCCATCCAGAGTCAGAGAATCCTATGACATCACACTGACCTCACAGCTCCTCCCAATGTCCCTCCATCCGGAGTCAGAGAATCCTATGACATCACACTGACCTCACAGCTCCTCCCCCAATGTCCCTCCATCCAGAGTCAGAGAATCCTATGACATCACACTGACCTCACAGCTCCTCCTCCCAATGTCCCTCCATCCAGAGTCAGAGAATCCTATGACATCACACTGACCTCACAGCTCCTCCTCCCAATGTCCCTCCATCCAGAGTCAGAGAATCCTATGACATCACACTGACCTCACAGCTCCTCCCCCAATGTCCCTCCATCTGGCTTTTTTCTGATGCTCTTAGGATGTGGGGCCCCTTGGTATCCTCACATGTAAAGTGGGACTGTTGGTCCTGCGTTGTATGTAATGACATCAGAATGCTGCAACAAGCCTATACCCTGCGTAGTGTGGGGGTCCTGTGGGGGGGAATTATACCTCAGCCTGAAGTGGGGCTTTAATAAAATGGAGACCTGAATGGAGAGGTGAGGAGGATTCTGGGAATATCATTTGATGTGACTATTTGTGTTCAGATGTAGAGTTTTCCTCCTGTGAAGTCTGGAGATCATATGACATCACATTGCCTCCACCTCCCTCCCTGATAGAAGAGAGAAAGAAGAAGAAGATTCTAGAAGTCACCAGAGAGATCACTGAGCTGCTGACAGGAGAGGTGAGCGGTGCCGGGAATTCTGGGACATTCTCCAGTAACAGACAAGGGATGTGTCTGGATGGTGACTGTATCATTGTGTGTGTCAGGTTCCTATAAGGTGTCAGGGTGTCACTGTCTATTTCTCCATGGAGGAGTGGGAGTATTTAGAAGGACACAAGGATCTCTACAAGGACGTCATGATGGACAATCAGCCGCCCCTCACATCACCGGGTAAGAGGAGACTTTATTGTAAAGGAGAGAGCAGTACGGAGGATCCACCTAGATCCCCCATCATCTGATAAACACATAGAAACAATGGATTCAGTCAGTGTGTGTGTTTCCTACAGATGGATCCAGTCATGGGAACCCACCAGAGAGATGTCCCCGTCCTCTGTATTCCCGGGATTCCACACAGGAAGGTCACACCATCCCTCACCATCATCAGGTAGATGAGGAACAATCACTGATAGTATCATTAGGATCTGTACATTATCTGCATTGTTACCATTGATGTCATTTTTATTATATATTCAGAGTGGAAACCTGAGAGATCCTAAAGTTGAGGTTAAAGAAGAGATAAAAGAGGAGGAGGATGAGGATGGGGGGATGGAGGAGTCAGAGCTTCTAAAAGAACACAAAGATCTGTACCAGGACACCATGGTGGAGTCATCCAGCTACAGGAACCCACCAGAGAGATGTCCCCGTCCTCTGTATTCCCGGGATTCCACACAGGAAGGTCACACCATCCCTCACCATCATCAGGTAGATGATGACAATTATTGGTAGTTGTGATTTATACACAGCATGTTTGTTACAATGAATGTTTTATTATATCTTTCAGAATGGAATCCTCGGGGATGATAATATTGATGTTAAAGAAGAGTATAAAGAGGAGGATGAGGAGTATGGAGTGATGGAGGAGTTTTCAGAAGGACACAAGGATATGATGGAGCCACCTAATACCAGGAACCCACCAGAGAGATGTCCCCATCCTCTGTATTCCCGGGATTCCACACAGGAAGGTCACACCATCCCTCACTATTACAAGGTTGGTGGGATGAAGCATCTAGAGCATGGACTCATAGAGACAATGTGTGGAGTTTTTATGTGATGTAACAATATTAACACTTATTATGTCTTACAGATGATATTTTCTTTTCTTTCGTTGGTTTAGGTTGAAGATCTGATAGATATAAAAGTTGAGGTGAAAGCAGAAGAAGAAGAGGCGTATGTGAGGGATGATCAGCAGTCTATGGAGGAGGATGGAATAACGGGGACATTTATAGAGGAGGACACTCCTACAGAGATCAGCACAGGTGGGTCATGAACACTAAATCCATTCCTCCACCCATACTGCTCACTGATTGGTCCAGAGTAGGGCGGGGACTGGGTGATATCAGCCTGTAATCCCCTGGTCACTTTCCTGAGCTGTGTTCCCCGTCCTGTATTCCTGGATTTCTCTCGGATAATCTTCCTTCTCTGTGCTGCAGACACAATTTATGTATCTAGACTGGATTTATGGAGGTTCTGGGGTTCAGCTGGCAGCAAAATGTTCATTTCACCATAGATGTTGAGTTATCTGGGACCTGATCTGTGGGTGTTCTTCCCCATGCCCGGGTCTAGTAAGATCTCTGACAGAACAATTCTCCCAGGGTTCCTTGCTCTGTTATCTGCTGGCTGTGCCGGGTGGAGGGATATGTCTGTAGTGTCTCAGACCCAAGTCACTGAGTGCAGTCTCAGGAGATGGGAGGCAGCGGTGTGGGATCTCTGCAACTTGTCTACAGGAAACATTTAAGCTTCCACTGATTACTGAATACAAATATTATGAGTCCTGACCCCTGCACTATATACTCTATGTTGTACATTACATACTCCTGACCCCTGCACTATATACTCTATGTTGTATATTACATCCTCCTGACCCCTGCACTATATACTCTATGTTGTACATTACATAGTCCTGACTTCTGCTCTCCCCCCTCCCCCCACTGCTATATATACACATAATATGGATTCTCTTTTGTTCCTCCCATTTCCTCCCAGCTGGACATTTTATATCGGATGATGTGATTGGAGCACAGACTTTTACATGGTGATAATAATGTGATAACATCCTCCAACTTTGGACCCTTAAACAGAAAGTGATAATGAGGGAGGAGTCAATACCCCAATGATGGTGGTCTTCAGGATCAGTCCAGTCTTCATCTTGGTTGTTCTCCCCCCATCCTCACTCTCTGACCTCTGGTGGGGCTCAGCCCCGCTGTTCTTCATGACTAAATCATGGACTAAATAAGGAAGTGCAGTACTTCTTGTGTTGGGAAGATGGTGATGAGTGATAGAGGGGGTGGGGACCCTCGTCCTATAATCCCCTCATCACTGTCCCTCCTATAAAGGACAGTTCTGGTTGTTTCCTCACTCTCTGACTAAGGTCCATGAATAAAGAAATGACCTGGTAGGAGATCAGAGGAGCCATTTTCTAGTTCCCTTGAGGGTGGAATTGTAAGCTCCTCAGAGACCAAGCTGCCTGATGTGGGTGGAGTCCTGGTTTGGGGGAACCAATCAGCTCCTGTCTAGTAATCCTCTTTGTCTTTGTATTTTAGTCCATGGCCGGGAGATGAGGAAAACCTCCGAGGATTGTCTCACTTTGTCTCCAGAATGGAAAGTAGAAGATGAGGACATCACACAGTATAGTCCAGGAGAAAACCCGGCTCCCTCCAATGTCCATCCGGCACCACCCAGTGTAGATGGACCATCGGATTCCTCGTATCCTGAGGAACCTCAGACTGTGTGGGACCGGGCCGGCCTTCCAACAGGGAAGAGGTTCTCCTGTACTGAGTGCGGGAAATGTTTCTCTTCTAAATTCCATCTTAATGAGCATAACAGATCTCACACGGGGGAGAAGCCGTATTCCTGTCCTGAGTGCGGGAAATGTTTTTCACAACAGTCTAATCTTAAAACACATCAAAGGCGTCACACAGCTGAGAAGCCATATTCCTGTACTGAGTGCGGGAAATGTTTCCATTATAAATCCAAACTTAATGAGCATGAAAGATCTCACAGAGGTGAGAAGCCGCATTCTTGCCCTGAAGAAGATGACATCATACAGTATAGTCCAGGAGAAAACCCGGCTCCCTCCAATGTCCATCCGGCACCACCCAGTGTAGATGGACCATCGGATTCCTCGTATCCTGAGGAACCTCAGACTGTGCAGGACCGGGCCGGCCTTCCAACAGGGAAGAGCTTCTCCTGTACTGAGTGCGGGATGTGTTTCCATGCTAAATACCATCTTAACGTGCATAAAAGATCTCACACGGGGGAGAAGCCGTATTCCTGTCCTGGGTGCAGGAAATGTTTTTCACAGAAATCCAATCTTGTCAGACATCAGAGATCTCAAATGGGAGATAAGCCGTTCTCCTGTCCTGAGTGTGGGAATTGTTTCCGTTTTAGATGCCATCTTAATGAGCATAAAATAACTCACACAGGAGAGAAACCGTATTCCTGTCCTGAGTGCAGGAAATGTTTTTCACAGAAATCCCAGCTTATTGTACATCAGAGATCTCACACGGAAAAGCCGTATTCCTGTCCTGAGTGCGGGAAATTTTTCCGTTTTAATTGCTATTTTAATGAACATAAAAGAATTCACACAGGAGAAAAGCCGTATTCCTGCCTTGAGTGCGGGAAATGTTTTCCACAGAAATCCCAGCTTACCGTACATCAGAGATCTCACACGGGGGAAAAGCCATATTCCTGTCCTGAGTGCGGGAAATGTTTCCGTTTTAAATGCCATCTTAATGAGCATAAAAGAACTCACACAGGAGAGAAGCCGTATTCCTGTCCTGAGTGTGGGAAATGTTTTTCACAGAAATCCATTCTTTACAAACATCAGCGATCTCACACAGGGGAGAAGCCATTTTCCTGTCTCGAGTGCGGGAAATGTTTTTCAAATAAGTCAAATCTTTTCCCACATCAGAGATCTCACACGGGGGAGAAACCGTATTCCTGTCCTGAGTGCGGTAAATTTTTTTCAGTGAAGTCCAGTCTTTACAAACATCAGAGATCTCACACGGGGGAGAAGCTGCTTTCTACTCTTGAGTGAGGGAAATGTTCCTCATTGAAGTGCTGTCTTCCTGTACATCAGGGGTCCCACACAACCCTGGAGGTGTATTAGTGCCCTGAGTGTGGGAAATGTCTTCTAGATGAATGTTGCTGGACATCCCAGCTCTCATGTGGGGAAGAAGCACACCCTGATATACACCTCAGATATTTGGAAGGAACAGTTCATAAGGAGATCAGAGGTCCCCAAAGACATGGATGAAGTGTGGGACCGGGTTGGCCATTGATGGCAGGAGAAGAATAAAAATGGAGTCCTGCCCTGTGATTGGCTTTTGTGGTGGGAGATTTCACAAACACTTGGAGGTCTATTATTAATGCTTTGTGGACAAATGTTCCAAGCACTCATTAGGCCCACAGTTGTAGGTGAGGACAATACTTGCATGGTGGGGGATCACTGAAGAGGTGGGTGATAATAAAATGTCCCAATTCTAGAAGAGTGACTGATGGTGTACACATGGAAGCAATGGAATTGTGTGTATACCGGGAATGAAGGAGTGATTGGTGAATGCACATATTGGGACTTTCCCGTGTCTTTCTCCATACATGTTTCTTGTATGTTTCCCGTGATACAAATGTCTGTGTATATGATCGGCACATGATGGTCTGTCTATGACAAACGTTTCATTGATCTGATCATTTCCATGGTGATTGTGGACACATTGTGATTGGTTGATGGGGGATGGAAAGCACAGAGAGCAGGAAGTAGAGCGCCATCCTTTCTCCCTTTCTCTATTCCTAGTTCAGATTTGTAGCAGAAATCCCCAACATGTAGCAATACACAGACAATTGATATCAGACAATGAGGCAGAGGAAGGCCAATCATGAAGCTGGGGGTGGTGCAGCATAGACTGGAACAGGGTCCTCCAGGAGTGCAGCTCACACTGCGGGCAGAACTCCTCCTACTGGGACATTCAGGCTTCACACAGCTACAGCTGCACTCCCGGGACTGCCACGCCTGGACTGTATATGGGGCGGGTGTGGAGGGAGGAGGAGCAGGGATTGGCTAATGGAAAGTGGGAACATCTCTGAGTTACCGATGGATATACAGTATATGGAGATCAAGGAGAGTTCATCTTCTGCCGGCTAAAGATGGGGCCCTTCAACAGTTGGAGTATAGGGGATGATCATGACTGGGTCAAATCTGCAGAGAAGATGGAGTAATGGGATCTCATTGGATGAAGTGGGGTTGAGGTGTCTGCTAGCCGTGTCCACGTGTGAGGAAGTGGGGGAGGGTAAAGGTGTCTGCTAGCAGTGTCCACGTGTGAGAAGTAGAGCAGAAGTGGGGGAGGGTAAAGGTGTCTGCTAGCGGTGTCCACGTGTGAGAAGTAGATGGGCAGTGGGGGAGGGTAAAGGTGTCTGCTAGCTCTGTGCACATGTGAGAAGTAGAGCGGAAGTGGGGGAGAGTAGGGGTGTCTGCTAGCAGTGTCCACGTGTGAGAAGTAGAGCAGAAGTGGGGGAGGGTAAAGGTGTCTGCTAGCGGTGTCCACGTGTGAGAAGTAGATGGGAAGTGGGGGAGGGTAAAGGTGTCTTCTAGCAGTGTCCACGTGTGAGAAGTAGAGCAGAAGTGGGGGAGAGTAGAGGTGTCTGCTAGCGGTGTCCACGTGTGAGAAGTAGATGGGAAGTGGGGGAGGGTAAAGGTGTCTTCTAGCAGTGTCCACTTGTGAGAAGTAGAGCAGAAGTGGGGGAGGGTAGAGGTGTCTGCTAGCTGTGTCCACGTGTGAGAAGTAGAGCAGAAGTGGGGGAGGGTAGAGGTGTCTGCTAGCGGTGTCCACGTGTGAGAAGTAGAGCAGAAGTGGGGGAGGGTAGAGGTGTCTGCTAGCTGTGTCCACGTGTGAGAAGTAGAGCAGAAGTGGGGGAGGGTAGAGGTGTCTGCTAGCAGTGTCCACGTGTGAGAAGTAGATGGGAAGTGGGGGAGGGTAGAGGTGTCTGCTAGCCATGTGGGCAGCTCTGCTCCTCATGCTCCTGGGGAGATCTCATATTTTTAAAATGGCCACTTTCCTAAACTACTTTATCCACTTCAATCCATTCCTCTACTACTCCAGCATGGAGACGTAACCAAACTAAACACAGCTCTCTCACAATTTCTCTGGAGGGGTCGCCGTCCACGCATAGCTTTCTATCCTATCTCCACATTTTGGGATCAAGCGCTATCTTTCATCCAATTTGTGACAGGAGTTAAACTTCCTGAATCTCCAATACATCTACTATTCGGCAATTTGGACTCTACCCTTTTCATGCTTCACAGGGGCCTCAACTCACTTCCTCAACAAAACAAGTCTTGGATGTCTACTTTCCTCCTGATGGCAAGACGAGCCATCCTGAAAAAATGGGTAGATGGTACACCACCAACCATATCTGACGTCAAAAAGGATCTCATCCGCCTCCTCCATACAGACAAACTTCATCTTTTCTCATCCTGTCCAAACAAATCGGACTCTTTCGCATGAAAATGGCAAATATACGTATCCAGAACATTCTATCTGAACAAAGAAGCCTTCTGGAAAATGCTATGGCAGATCCTGCCCCCACCTACACCCCCTCCAGAACACTGTCTCCACTTCTGACTAAAACGTATGGATAATGTATTTATTAAGGTATTAGTGGTCCTGAGATCCCTCTGCTCCATGGAGGTCAACCCATCTAAATCCAACTTGTCATATGAGCATGAGGCCATGATGTCCTTAGGATCCACCCCTCCCTCCCCTTCAAGGGGTCGCTGAACAACGTGCTACTTAGATGCTCCACTAGAGGTTCCGGCTATACTTGTATGTCTATTTATCCCTCTCTAAGCCCACACATCAGAGATCAGGGGATTCCTTTTTATTCCCTTTCTAGCTCCCTTTTCTTTCTGCCCTCTCCCCCTTCTTTCCACCCCCTCCCTCCCTACCCCCTTCCTTCCAACCCCTCCTTCCCTTCTCCCCCCCTCCCCCTTCTTAAGCCCTCTGCTGTATTCCTTTTTCTTTGTCTTTCTTTTATGTCCCTTTTGTACATTTGTAGGATGTATTGTAGGATGTATAGGTGTTGATGTGATCCCCGGTCTCCTCACTCCATCACACATTGGAGAGCAGAACCCAGCAATGCTCTATGTACATCATCTGCAATGTCTATCCAGTCATTAATGTCACCTGTTCTCCCTGTTTGTAACACCCAAATGACTTGATGTTTTCTTTTTTTTTTTATTGACAAAAAACCTAATAAATATTTCTTGAAAAAAAAACAAGTTCACAATGATGGTAAAAATTACTGTAGGCCCAAAATATCTATCACACTAGTAAAAAAAATACAATTCCAGTATCTATCCCGCCATTTGTAGACGCTGCAACTTTCACAGAAACCGATTCATTTACACGGATTGGGGTTTTATTTTTAGCAAAGAATACATTCTGGATGAAATTTATGACGAAATTTTAATTTTAATTTTTTTTTTGCTGGACATGATTAACCCCTTGCCTTCCAAAGGATTTTCCCCCCTTCCTGACCACGCCTCTTTTTGATATTCAGCGCTGCACTAATTCCACTGATAATTGCGCGGTCATGCAATGCTTCACCCAAACAATATTTACATCCTTTTTTCACACAAATAGAGCTTTCTTTTGGTGGTGTTTCATCACCTGTGCGCTTTTTATTTTTCACGCTACAATCAAAAAAATACCGAACATTTTGAAGAAAAACCAAATTGTTTACTTTCGGCTATAAAAAATATATAGTAAACTCAAAGTTAGTCATCAATTTAGGCCAAAATGTATTCTGCTCCATGTTTTTGGTGAAAAATCCCAATAAGTGTATATTGATTGCTTTGTGTGATAGTTATATCTACAAACTATGGGATAGATAATGGAATTTACACCATTTTTTGCTATACAGCGCTGCGCTAGTGTTACTGACAATTGCGCGGTCATGCAATACAGTAAATAAATGAAATTTACGTCCTTTTGAGCTTTCTTTCCGTGGTATTTGATCACCTGTGCAATATTTATTTTTGGTGCTATAAACAAAAAACATTTTGAAAAAAAAAGTTTTGAAAAAAAAAACATTTTCTCATTTCTGTCATAAAAATATTAAAAAATACTAAAATATTCTGCTACATATCTTTGGTTAAAAATATTCCCAATAATTGTATATTGATTGCTTTGTGTGAAAGTTATAGCGTCTACAAACTATGGGAGAGATAATGGAATTTACACAGCTTTTACTTTCTGTCTGCCCATCACATTTCTTGAGGTGCTAAAATACCAGAATAGTACAAACACCCCCAAATGACCCCTTTTCAGAAAGTAGACACCCTAAGCTATCTGCTGAGAGGCATATTGAGTCCATGGAAGATTTTTTTTATTTCCACAAGTTTCTGGAAAATTACAAAAACGTTTTTTACACAAAGTTGTCATTTAAATTATATATTTGTCACACATGCCATGGGTATATATAGAATTACACCCCAAAATACATTCTGCTACTTCTACCGAGTATGGGGGTACCACATGTGTGAGACTTTTTGGGAGCCTAGCCACATACAGGAACCTGAAATCCAATGACCACTTTGAAAGCCTGAAGGTGCGTAACTTCCTCATTTCACTTCCTCACTACCTATCACAGTTTCGGAGGCCCTGACATGCCAGAATAGTACCAAACCCCCCCAAATGACCCCTTTCTTGAAAGTAGACACCCCAAGGAATTTAAAAAGAGGCATGGGGAGTATTTTGCAGATCTCATTTTTTCTCAAAAGGTTTTGAAATATAAAAAAAAATAGAAACATTTCTTTTGTTTTTTTTCTTCAATCTTCAAAAAATTATGGCAGCAAATGAGATCTACACTACCAGATGCTTCTCGGGGCTGCAGTTCCTCTGAGCTCCACAAGGTGGGGATCTCACTTCTACCCAGTCAGGAAGTCTCTATGGAAGACAGATAAGAAGTGATGTCAGGTACAGACAGGAAGTGATGTCAGGTACAGACAGGCAGTGATGTCAGGTACAGACAGGAAGTGATGTCAGGTACAGGCAGGAAGTGACCTGAAATAAAGACAAAGTTCCGTGTGGCACAAAGAAAAAGAGACATCGGTGGAAGTAGCAGCAGAGGAGGTAATAAGATGGTATTTCCTATTTACACCCAGTAACCCCCCATCATGTCCATCCTCTTCCTCCATAGTCATGTCCATCCTCTTCCTCCATAGTCACGTCCGTCGTCTTGCTCCATAGTCATGTCCATCCTCTTCCTCCATAGTCACTGTGATGTCTTTTATCTCCAGCAGATGATGATACACACATATATAGTGTGGGAACCCAGATGAACCCCTTCAGGGGGAGGAGTTGATGATAATATATTTGCTCCCAAAGCTGGCCTACATGGTTCAGTTTTATCGTTCAGCCAGCGGGATGAGAGAAAAAAATATTATTATTATTATGCATGACTTATATAGCGCCAACAGTTTGCTCAGCACTTTACAATATAAAGGGAGACAATACAGCAACAATACAGATCAATACAAGAGGGATAGGAGGGCCTGATCCTGGGAGCTTACAATCTAGGAGGGAGGGGCTAGTGGTACAAAAGGTAGTAACTGTGGGGGATGGACTGGTTGGAGGAGTAGAAGATTCCATTATTAGCTGAGGGCAGGATAGGCTTCCCTGAAGCGATAGATTTTTAGAGATCACCTAAAAGTGAGCAGAGTAGGCGATAGTCTGATAAATTGGGGTAGAGAGTTCCAGAGGATGGGAGAAGTCCTGGAGATGAGCATGGGAGGAGGAGACAAGGGAGCTAGAGAGGAGAAGGTCTTGCAAGGAGAGGAGAGGACGGTTTGGGTGATAAAGAGACAAGATTGGTGATGTAATTTGGGGCAGAATTATAAATGGCTTTATATGTTATTGTTAATGTTTTGAATTTTATCCGTTGGGCAATGGGAAGCCAGTGGAGGGATTGGCAGAGAGGGGTGGAGGACACTGAGTGGAGGCCAGTGGAGGGATTGGCAGAGAGGGGTGGAGGACACTGAGTGGAGGCCAGTGGAGGGATTGGCAGAGAGGGGTGGAGGACACTGAATGGAGGCCAGTGGAGGGATTGGCAGTGAGGGGTGGCAGATACAGAACGGTTAGTAAGGTAGATGAGTCTGGCAGCAGCATTCATGATAGACTGAAGAGGGGATAGCCTGCGATGAGGTCGGCCAATGAGGAGGGAGTTACAACAGTCAAGGCGAGATATAACCAGGGAGGGAATAAGTTGCTTAGTGGTTTCCAAGGTTAGGAACGGGTGTATCTTGGAGATGTTGCGGAGGTGAAGATTTGGACAGTGATTTGATCTGTGGCTGAAAGGACAGATGGGAGTCTAGGATTACACCTAGTACCCTGGCATGAGGGGAGGGACTGATGATTGTGTTATTGATCTTGATGGAGAAGTCAGGGGAGGGGGCACAGGCTGGGGGGAATACTAAGAGCTCAGTTTTGGAAAGACTGAGTTTGAGGAAGTGGAGTGACATCCATGCAGATATGTCACTTAGTAGGTTAGTAATGCGAGAGGAGACTGAAGGGGTGAGGTGAGGAGGAGACTGAAGGGGTGAGGTGAGGAGGAGACTGAAGGGGTGAGGTGAGGGGTAAAGAGATAGATTTGTGTGTCATCAGCACAGAGATGGTACTTAAAGCCATGGGAGTTTATCAAGTGACCAAGGGAGGAGGTGTAGATCGAGAAGAAAAGGGGTCTAAGGACAGAGCCTTGAGGGACCTCTACAGAAATAGGAAGTGAGGGGGAGGTGGCAGCATTATAGGTAATGCTGATGAAGCGCTGTGATAGGTAGGAGGAGAACCAGGAGAGAGCAGAGTCTCGGAGGCCAAGAGAGTGGAGTTTTTTGAGGAGGAGGGGATGGTAAACAGTATCAAAAGCCGCAGAGAGGTTAAGTAGTAAGAGTACGGAGTAGTGGTCATTCGTTGGGATTAGTATGGAGTAGTGGCCATTGGTTGGGATGAGTACGGAGTAGTGGCCATTGGTTGGGATGAGTACGGAGTAGTGGTCATTGGTTGGGATAAGTATGGAGTAGTGGCCATTGGTTGGGATGAGTACGGAGTAGTGGCCATTGGTTGGGATGAGTACGGAGTAGTGGCCATTGGTTGGGATGAGTACGGAGTAGTGGCCATTGGTTGGGATGAGAACGGAGTAGTGGTCATTGGTTGGGAAGAGTACGGAGTAGTGGTCATTGGTTGGGATGAATACGGAGTAGTGGCCATTGGTTGGGATGAGTACGGAGTAGTGGCCATCGGTTGGGATGAGTGCGGAGTAGTGGCCATCGGTTGGGATGAGAATGGAGTAGTGGTCATTGGTTGGGATGAGTACGGAGTAGTGACCATTGGTTGGGATGAGTACGGAGTAATGGCCATTGGCTGGGATGAGTACGGAGTAGTGGCCATTGGTTGGGATGAGTACGGAGTAGTGGCCATCGGTTGGGATGAGAATGCAGTAGTGGTCATTGGTTGGGATAAGTATGGAGTAGTGACCATTGGTTGGGATGAGTATGGAGTAGTGGCCATTGGTTGGGATGAGTACGGAGTAGTGGCCATTGGTTGGGATGAGTATGGAGTAGTGGTCATTGGTTTTAGCAGTTAGCAGATCATTAGTGAGGTTTAGTAGGGCAGTTTCAGAGGAGTGTAGAGAGCGAAAGCCAGACTGTAAAGGGTGAAGAAGGTTGTTGTCGGTCAGGGAGGAGCTCAGGCGATTGTAGACTAAGCGTTCTAGGAGTTTAGAGGTAAATGGCATCAGGGAGATGGGTCTTAAGTTGTTCAGGTTGGTGGGGTCCAGGGAGGGCTTGTTAAGTATGGGAGTGATGTGCGCATGCTTTAGAGGGGAGGGGAAGGCACCAGTAGAGAGGGAAAGATTGAAGATGTGAGTGAGGGAGCATAGGATGGAAGAAGAGGGTGACCGTAGTAGTTGGGAGGGGACAGGATCCAGGGGGCAGGTGGTGAGATGGGCTTCTGAGAAAACCTTAGTGACCTCTTCAGTAGTAGCGAGGTCAAAATGAGGAAAAGGTTGAGGGAGGTTTAGTATAAGGTATGCTAAGTGGGATGGATGTCTGTGCAGTGGTGATGTCCCTACGAATTGCATCAATCTTGTTTTTGAAATGATTTGCAATCTCGTGAGCAGTGAGTGAGGTACTGGGTGGAGGTGGAGAAAGCAGAGAGTTAAAAGTAGAGAAGAGACGACGAGGACTGGATGACAAGGTATTAATAAGAGTGACAAAGTTGTCTTGTTTGGCAGCATGGAGGGAGGAATTGTATGTGAAGAAAGCAGATTTATATCGGGTGAATGCTTGCTGGGATTTGGTTTTACGCCACAATCACTCCAGCGCACGACTATGTCTCCTAAGATTTCTGGTGTGGTCAGTCTGCCACGGATGTAACGGTCGGGACCTGATGCTTCGTGTTGTTAGAGGAGCAAGTGAGTCTATTGTGGATGACAGTGAACTGTTGTAGACAGCAGTGGCCAGGTCAGGGCAGGACAGGGGAGAGATTCTGTCATAGAGTTGGTCAGTTGCAGAGTGGAAAGGAGCCGGGTTCAAGTTGTGAAGGTTTCTGTGGGTAATTGTTGGCTGCTTGGAGGGATAGGTGTTTGAAGACGAGGAGACTGTGAAGGTGATGAGATTGTGATCAGAGAGAGGAAAGGGGGTGTTTGTGAGGTTGTAGGGAGTGCAAAGATGGGAGATAACAAGGTGTAATGTATTCCCATCAGAGTGAGTGGAGGACGGCGTCCACTGCATTAAGGAAAAAGATGAGGTTATGTTGAAGAGTTGGGATGTAGCCGGGTTGTTGACATTAATAGGGATGGTAAAATCTCTGAGAATGATAGCGGGTAGTTCAGAGGAGAGAAAGTAGGGTGTACAGGCGGAGAAATCATCAAGAAAGCGGAACACGGGTCCAGGAGGCCGATAGATCACTGCAATCCTCAGGGAGATGGGAGAAAACAGCCGGATGCAGTGAATCTGGAAAGAAGAGAAGGATAGAGAGGGAGGGTTAGGGGGGACTTGAAAGCTGCTGAGTGGGGATAGAAGCAATCCAACCCCACCACCTTTCCGACCACTGGGTCTGGGTGAGTGGACAAAAAGGTCATGGAAGGAAATAGAAGCGATCCCCCCATCCACACATTGGAGGTGGATGGGGGAATCTTCCCCGCTGCACTCTTGTATTCTGACAATGGGGGGACTCCTCCGCTCTCAGAATACACAGATCAGCACTGAAGCTATTGGCTGCAGCCGCTGGGGGAGTGGCTTTTATCCGGCAGTGGCCACACATGGATGGAAATGTGAGCGATCCCTGCTGAACCAGCTGAATTTCCATGGATCTATGGTCACCTTCAGTGACTTCCTCCCCTCCCCCTCATCTCCTTCATGATGGAAGTCATGCTGAGATCATCTCCCATTGGCTGAGCAATATTCTCATTTGTCTCTCAGCTCCTTCTTGCTATTCCTCGTCCTGCCTGTTGTTTCCTTGGATTGATTTTCTGTGTAGTGACCCCGGCTTGGTCTCTTGGATGCGCTCGTCTGTTGCTTGCCCTGACCTTTCTCCTGATTCCTGGATCTCCTCCTCATCTCTCCTCCATATCCTCTTACATAGCTTTTCTCCACACCTGCAGTGACCCTGGGGGGAGGAAACTTGGCACCAGCACGCCGCCAAATCCATCCCCACCATTAGGGGCTCTGGAGACAATTGTCTGCTATTTACACTCCGTTCCTCCGCACGTCACCTGATCACATGACAGCTTACTTCCACAGATTCCGGACAGATTTCTGGATGGTAAAGGTCAAAGGTCACTCTTCAGTTTAGGAGAGGTAGGACGCACCCAGGAACAATGATTTGGTTTGCATGGGAGCGTCATATAGAGGACCCCTCAAATCTCCTCCTCCCAATGTCCCTCCATCCAGAGTCTATATGTCCTATGACATCACACCGACCTCACAGCTCCTCCTCCCAATGTCCCTCCATCCAGAGTCAGAGAATCCTATGACATCACACTGACCTCACAGCTCCTCCTCCCAATGTCCCTCCATCCAGAGTCAGAGAATACTATGACATCACACTGACCTCACAGCTCCTCCTCCCAATGTCCCTCCATCTGCCTTTTTTCTGATGCTCTTAGGATGTGGGGTCCCTTGGTATCCTCACATGTAAAGTGGGACTGTTGGTCCTGCGTTGTATGTAATGACATCAGAATGCTGCAACAAGCCTATACCCTGCGTAGTGTGGGGGTCCTGTGGGGGGAATTATACCTCAGCCTGAAGTGGGGCTTTAATAAAATGGAGACCTGAATGGAGAGGTGAGGAGGATTCTGGGAATATCATTTGATGTGACTATTTGTGTTCAGATGTAGAGTTTTCCTCCTGTGAAGTCTGGAGATCATATGACATCACATTGCCTCCACCTCCCTCCCTGATAGAAGAGAGAAAGAAGAAGAAGATTCTAGAAGTCACCAGAGAGATCACTGAGCTGCTGACAGGAGAGGTGAGCGGTGCCGGGAATTCTGGGACATTCTCCAGTAACAGACAAGGGATGTGTCTGGATGGTGACTGTATCATTGTGTGTGTCAGGTTCCTATAAGGTGTCAGGGTGTCACTGTCTATTTCTCCATGGAGGAGTGGGAGTATTTAGAAGGACACAAGGATCTCTACAAGGACGTCATGATGGACAATCAGCCGCCCCTCACATCACCGGGTAAGAGGAGACTTTATTGTAAAGGAGAGAGCAGTACGGAGGATCCACCTAGATCCCCCATCATCTGATAAACACATAGAAACAATGGATTCAGTCAGTGTGTGTGTTTCCTACAGATGGATCCAGTCATGGGAACCCACCAGAGAGATGTCCCCGTCCTCTGTATTCCCGGGATTCCACACAGGAAGGTCACACCATCCCTCACCATCATCAGGTAGATGATGACAATTATTGGTAGTTGTGATTTATACACAGCATGTTTGTTACAATGAATGTTTTATTATATCTTTCAGAGTGGAATCCTCGGGGATGATAATATTGATGTTAAAGAAGAGTATAAAGAGGAGGATGAGGAGTATGGAGTGATGGAGGAGTTTTCAGAAGGACACAAGGATATGATGGAGCCACCTAATACCAGGAACCCACCAGAGAGATGTCCCCGTCCTCTGTATTCCCGGGATTCCACACAGGAAGGTCACACCATCCCTCACTATTACAAGGTTGGTGGGATGGAGAATCTAGAACATAGACTCGTAGGGGGGATGTGTGAATTTTTTAATGTGATATTTTCTCTCATTTCCTTGATTTAGAGTGGAGATCCAATCGATATAGAATTTGAGGTGAAAGCAGAAGAAGAAGAGGCGTATGTGAGGGATGATCAGCAGTCTATGGAGGAGGATGGAATAACGGGGACATTTATAGAGGAGGACACTCCTACAGAGATCAGCACAGGTGGGTCATGAACACTAAATCCATTCCTCCACCCATACTGCTCACTGATTGGTCCAGAGTAGGGCGGGGACTGGGTGATATCAGCCTGTAATCCCCTGGTCACTTTCCTGAGCTGTGTTCCCCGTCCTGTATTCCTGGATTTCTCTCAGATAATCTTCCTTCTCTGTGCTGCAGACACAATTTATGTATCTAGACTGGATTTATGGAGGTTCTGGGGTTCAGCTGGCAGCAAAATGTTGATTTTTCCTATAAGCATTGCATAATGTAGGCACCCAGGACATGTGACTGGGGTCTCCTGCCTTGTGCCTGACTCCTCCAGGGGACCTTCTCTGTTATCTGCTGGCTGTGCCGGGTGGAGGGATATGTCTGTAGTGTCTCAGACCCAAGTCACTGAGCGCAGTCTCAGGAGATGGGAGGCAGCGGTGTGGGACCTACATAGTTACATAGTTAGTCTGGCTGAAAAAAGACATTCCATCTAGTTGTACCATTAATAATAAAAGTTATAATCCGACACCCACAGCTGATCCACCAGAAGGCAAAATCCAGCAAAGCACGATCCAATCTGCTCCTACAGGGGAAAACATTCCTTCCTGACCCCCCGAGAGGCAATCGGATATTCCCTGGATCAACTTTCCCTATAAATGTTATATCCAGTTATATTCTGTGTATCCAAGAAAGAATCCAGGACTTTCCTACAGCAACCCCCCCTTATGTATTATACATGGAGATCATATCCCCCTTATGTATTATACATGGAGATCATATCCCCCCTTATGTATTATACATGGAGATCATATCCCCCCTTATGTATTATACATGGAGATCATATCCCCCCTTATGTATTATACATGGAGATCATATCCCCCTTATGTATTATACATGGAGATCATATCCCCCCTTATGTATTATACATGGAGATCATATCCCCCCTTATGTATTATACATGGAGATCATATCCCCCTTATGTATTATACATGGAGATCATATCCCCCCTTATGTATTATACATGGAGATCATATCCCCCCTTATGTATTATACATGGAGATCATATCCCCCCCCCCTTATGTATTATACATGGAGATCATATCCCCCCTTATGTATTATACATGGAGATCATATCCCCCCTTATGTATTATACATGGAGATCATATCCCCCCTTATGTATTATACATGGTGATCATATCCCCCTTATGTATTATACATGGAGATCATATCCCCCCCTTATGTATTATACATGGTGATCATATCCCCCTTATGTATTATACATGGAGATCATATCCCCCCTTATGTATTATACATGGAGATCATATCCCCCCTTATGTATTATACATGGAGATCATATCCCCCCTTATGTATTACACATGGAGATCATATCCCCCTTATGTATTATACATGGAGATCATATCCCCCTTATGTATTATACATGGAGATCATATCCCCCCTTATGTATTATACATGGAGATCATATCCCCCCTTATGTATTATACATGGAGATCATATCCCCCTTATGTATTATACATGGAGATCATATCCCCCCTTATGTATTATACATGGTGATCATATCCCCCTTATGTATTATACATGGAGATCATATCCCCCCCTTATGTATTATACATGGTGATCATATCCCCCTTATGTATTATACATGGAGATCATATCCCCCCTTATGTATTATACATGGAGATCATATCCCCCCTTATGTATTACACATGGAGATCATATCCCCCCCTTATGTATTATACATGGAGATCATATCCCCCCTTATGTATTACACATGGAGATCATATCCCCCTTATGTATTATACATGGAGATCATATCCCCCTTATGTATTATACATGGAGATCATATCCCCCCTTATGTATTATACATGGAGATCATATCCCCCCTTATGTATTATACATGGAGATCATATCCCCCTTATGTATTATACATGGAGATCATATCCCCCCTTATGTATTATACATGGAGATCATATCCCCCTTATGTATTATACATGGAGATCATATCCCCCCTTATGTATTATACATGGAGATCATATCCCCCCCTTATGTATTATACATGGAGATCATATCCCCCCTTATGTATTATACATGGAGATCATATCCCCCCTTATGTATTATACATGGAGATCATATCCCCCCTTATGTATTATACATGGAGATCATATCCCCCTTATGTATTATACATGGAGATCATATCCCCCCTTATGTATTATACATGGAGATCATATCCCCCCTTATGTATTATACATGGAGATCATATCCCCCCCTTATGTATTATACATGGAGATCATATCCCCCTTATGTATTATACATGGAGATCATATCCCCCCCTTATGTATTATACATGGAGATCATATCCCCCTTATGTATTATACATGGTGATCATATCCCCCCCCTTATGTATTATACATGGAGATCATATCCCCCCCTTAATCTCCTCTTCTCAGTAGAGAATACATTCAGTTCCTCTAATCTTTCCTCATAGCTGATCTCCTCCATGTCTCGTATCAGTTTGGTTGCCCTTCTCTGTACTTCCTCCAGTTCCCCAATGTTCTTTTTGTGAATTGGAGCCCAAAACTGAACTGCATATTCCAGATGAGGTCTTACTAATGATTTGTACCGGGGGGGGGAGGGGGGGGGATATCTCTCTCTCTGGAGTCTATACCTCTCCTAATACAAGAGAGGATTTTGCTCACTTTAGAACCCGCAGCTTTGCATTGCTGCCATTATTAAGCTTGTGATCTACTAGAACCCCCAGATCCTTCTCCTCCACTGACCCCTATCCCTCCAGCTTCTTCTCCACAATTGCCCCCCAGATTCTTCTCCATCATTGACCTTCCCAATTCTTCTCCACCACTGATCCCCCAAATCCTTCTCCACCATTGTCCCTTAGATCATTTTCCACCATTGACCCCCCCTGATTTTTCTACACCATTGACCCCCCCAGTTGTACCCCCCTAGTATGTATGATGCATATTCTTAGCCCCCCCAAGTGCAGAACCTTACATTTATCACCATTAGCCCTCATTGGCCCCATAGCCCCCCAATTACACAGAGCATTGAGGTCGGCTTGTAAGTTGGAGACATCCTGTAAGGACGTTATTCCCCGGCACAGCTTGGTGTCATCTGCAAAGACTGGAATGGGATTTATAATCTCACACCCCATATTGTTTATATATATATTAATAAGTGAGGGTCCCAACACTGAACCCTGGGGTACCCCACTAATAACACTGAACCCTGGGGTACCCCACTAATAATACTGAACCTTGGGGTACCCCACTAATAACACTGAACCCTGGGGTACCCCACTAATAACACTGAACCTTGGGGACCCCACTAATAACACTGAACCCTGGGGTACCCCACTAATAACACTGAACCCTGGGGTACCCCACTAATAACACTGAACCTTGGGGTACCCCACTAATAACACTGAACCCTGGGGTACCCACTAATAACATGGAACCTTGGGGTACCCCACTAATAACACTGAACCCTGGGGTACCCCACTAATAATACTGAACCTTGGGGTACCCCACTAATAATACTAAACCTTGGGGTACCCCACTAATAACACTGAACCCTGGGGTACCCCACTAATAACACTGAACCCTGGTGTACCCCACTAATAACACTGAACCCTGGAGTACCCCACTAATAAGACTGAACCTTGGGGTACCCCACTAATAACACTGAACCTTGGGGACCCCACTAATAACACTGAACCTTGGGGTACACCACTAATAACACTGAACCCTGGGGTACCCCACTAATAACACTGAACCCTGGTGTACCCCACTAATAACACTGAACCCTGGAGTACCCCACTAATAAGACTGAACCCTGGGGTACACCACTAATAACACTGAACACTGGGGTACCCCACTAATACTGAACCTTGGGGTACCCCACTAATAACACTGAACCTTGGGGTACACCACTAATAACACTGAACCTTGGGGTACCCCACTAATAACACCGAACCTTGGGGTACCCCACTAATAACACTGAACCTTGGAGTACTCCACTAATAACACTGAACCTTGGGGTACCCCACTAATAACACTGAACCTTGGGGTACCCCACTAACCCCTTCCATACCGGGTACTTTAACCCCCTTCCTGCCCAGGCCAATTTTCAGGTTTCAGCGCTCTCACACTTTGAATAACAATTGCGCGGTCATACAACACTGTACCCAAATGAAAATTTGGGGGATATCTGTACTGTCCTGAATTTGGGGGATATCTGTACCGTCCTGACATTTGTGGGATATCTGTACTGTCCTGACATTTGGGGGATATCTGTACCGTCCTGACATTTGGGGGATATCTGTACCGTACTGACATTTGGGGGATATCTGTACCGTCCTGACATTTGGGGGATATCTGTACCGTCCTGACATTTGGAGGATATCTGTACCGTTCTGACATTTGGGGGATATCTGTACCGTCCTGACATTTGGGGGGATATCTGTACCGTCCTGACATTTGGGGGGATATCTGTACTGTCCTGACATTTGGGGGGACATCCGTACCGTCCTGAAATTTGGGGGATATCTGTACTGTCCTGACATTTGGGGGATATCTGTACCGTCCTGACATTTGGGGGATATCTGTACCGTCCTGACATTTGGGGGATATCTGTACCGTCCTGACATTTGGGGGATATCTGTACTGTCCTGACATTTGGGGGATATCTGTACTTTTCTGACATTTGGGGGATATCTGTACTGTCCTGACATTTGGGGGGATATCTGTACCGTCCTGAAATTTGGGGGATATCTGTACCGTCCTGACATTTGGGGGATATCTGTACCGTCCTGACATTTGGGGGATATCTGTACCGTTCTGACATTTGGGGGATATCTGTACTGTTCTGACATTCTTGGACCTCAAGAAATGAGATTGACTGTCAGTACTTCAGGATTGATCAATTTTCAGATATCTCCCATAGTTTGTGAACTCTATAACTTCCCTTCAGACTAAATCATAAATCCTAATTTGGGTTATTTTCACCAAAGACATGTAGCAGAATACATCTCGGCCTAAATTTATGAAGAACAATTATTTATTTGAAAACTTTTATAACAGAAACAAAGAAAAACTTGTTTTTTTTTTTTTCCATAATTTTTGGTCATTTTTTGGAAAGAAAATGAAGCCATCCATTGTATACAAATGTCATGTGACTTGCAGTGATTGGGCACAGCAGGTCACATGGTACTGACAACAGGGCTGGTACACAGATCTGTCATTGGCCGTGTCTGAGATACGTGGCCGGTGACAGATCGTGTGGCTCTGCGGGCATGCAAACTGCACATGCTTGGAAGGACACCATATGGCTTCCACCCAGAGGGACGAGGTGCTCGTCTGGCCACCATCTGGCCATAGGCCGGGCAGAAACACTGAACCTTGGGGTACACCACTAATAACACTGAACCTTGGGGAACCCCACTGATGACACTGAACCTTGGGGTACACTACTGATGACACTGAACCTTGGGGTACACTACTAATAACACTGAACTTTGGGGTCCCTCACTAATCACACTGAACCTTGGGGTACCCCCATAACAATGAACCTTGGGGTACACCACTAAAAACACTAAGCCTTGGGGTATCCCACTAATAACACAGAACCTTGGAATACACCACTAATAACACTGAGCCTTGGGGTCCCCCACTAATACTGAACCTTGGGGTACCCCACTAATAACACTGAGCCTTGGGGTCCCCCACTAATACTGAACCTTGGGGTACCCCACTAATAACAGTAAGCCTTGGGGTAAACCACTAATCACACTCAAGCTTGGGGTACCCCACTAATAACTCTGAACCTTGGGGTACCCCACTAATAACACTGAACCTTGGGGTACACTACTGACACCCCCAGACCATTCAGAGTATGAATCATTAACCACTACTCTCTGAATACCATCTTTTAGCCAGTTTTCTATCCATTTACATTCAGATTTCTCCACCCATAGACTTTACCTTACACATTAGCCGTGTGTGGGGAACTGTGTCCAAGTATACCACGTCCACCGCCACCCCTCTGTCCAAGTATACAACGTCCACTGCCACCCCTCTGTCCAAGTATACCACGTCCACCGCCACCCCTCTGTCCAAGTATACCACGTCCACCGCCACCCCTCTTTCCAAGTATACCATGTCCACCGCCACCCCTCTTTCCAAGTATACCACGTCCACCACCACCCCTCTTTCCAAGTATACCATGTCCACCGCCACCTCTCTGTCCAAGTATACCATGTCCACCGCCACCCCTCTGTCCAAGTATACCACGTCCACCGCCACCCCTCTTTCCAAGTATACCATGTCCACCGCCACCCCTCTTTCCAAGTATACCACGTCCACCACCACCCCTCTTTCCAAGTATACCACGTCCACCGCCACCCCTCTGTCCAAGTATACCACGTCCACCGCCACCCCTCTGTCCAAGTATACCACGTCCATCGCCACCCCTCTGTCCAAGTATACCACGTCCACCGCCACCCCTCTGTCCAAGTATACCACGTCCACCGCCACCCCTCTGTCCAAGTATACCAAGTCCACCGCCACCCCTCTTTCCAAGTATACCACGTCCACCGCCACCCCTCTTTCCAAGTATACCACGTCCACCACCACCCCTCTTTCCAAGTATACCATGTCCACCGCCACCTCTCTGTCCAAGTATACCACGTCCACCGCCACCCCTCTGTCCAAGTATACCACGTCCACCGCCACCCCTCTGTCCAAGTATACCACGTCCACCGCCACCCCTCTGTCCAAGTATACCACGTCCACCGCCACCCCTCTGTCCAAGTATACCACGTCCACCGCCACCCCTCTGTCCAAGTATACCACGTCCACAACAACCCCTCTGTCCAAGTATACCACGTCCACCGCCACCCCTCTGTCCAAGTGTACCATATCCACCCCCACCCCTCTGTCCAAGTATACCATGTCCACCGCCACCCCTCTGTCCAAGTATACCACATCCACCGCCACCCCTCTGTCCAAGTGTATCACATCCACCCCCTCCCCTCTGTCCAAGTATACCACGTCCACCGCCACCCCTCTGTCCAAGTATACCACGTCCACAGCCACCCCTCTGTCCAAGTATACCACGTCCACCGCCACCCCTCTGTCCAAGTGTACCACATCCACCCCCACCCCTCTGTCCAAGTATACCATGTCCACCGCCACCCCTCTGTCCAAGTATACCACATCCACCCCTCTGTCCAAGTATACCACATCCACCGCCACCCCTCTGTCCAAGTATACCACATCCACCGCCACCCCTCTGTCCAAGTGTACCACATCCACCCCTCTGTCCAAGTATACCACGTCCACCACCACCCCTCTGTCCAAGTATACCACGTCCACCGCCACCCCTCTGTTCAAGTATACCACATCCACCGCCACCCCTCTGTTTAAGTATGCCACGTCCACAGCCACCCCTTTGTCCAAGTATACCACGTCCACCGCCATCCCTCTGTCCAGGTATACCACATCCACCACCACCCCTCTGTCCAAGTATACCACGTCCACTGCCACCCCTCTGTCCAAGTATACCATGTCCACAGCCACCCCTCTGTCCGAGTATGCCACGCCCACCACCAGCCCTCTGTCTGAGTATGCCACGCCCACCGCCACCCCTCTGTCCAAGTATACCACGTCCACCGCCACCCCTCTGTCCGAGTATACCATGTCCACAGCCACCCCTCTGTCCGAGTATACCACACCCACCACCAGCCCTCTGTCTATGTGTGCCATGCCCACCACTAGCCCTTTGTCCGAGTATGCCATGCCCACCGCCAGCCCTCTGTCCGAGTATGCCACGCCCACCGCCAGCCCTCTGTCCGAGTATGCCACGCCCACCGCCACCCCTCTGTCCGAGTATACCACGCCCACCGCCACCCCTCTGTCCGAGTATACCACGCCCACCGCTAGCCCTCTGTCCGAGTATGCCACGCCCACCGCCATCCCTCTGTCCGAGTATACCACGTCCACCGCCACCCCTCTGTCCGAGTATACCACGTCCACCGCCACCCCTCTGTCCGAGTATACCACGTCCACCGCCACCCCTCTGTCCAAGTATACCACGTCCACCGCCACCCCTCTGTCCAAGTATACCACGTCCACCGCCACCCCTCTGTCCAAGTATACCACGTCCACCGCCACCCCTCTTTCCAAGTATACCACGTCCACAGCCACCCCTCTGTCCAAGTATACCACGTCCACCGCCACCCCTCTGTCCAAGTGTACCACATCCACCCCCACCCCTCTGTCCAAGTATACCATGTCCACCGCCACCCCTCTGTCCAAGTATACCACATCCACCGCCACCCCTCTGTCCAAGTATACCACATCCACCGCCACCCCTCTGTCCAAGTATACCACATCCACCGCCACCCCTCTGTCCAAGTGCATCACATCCACCCCCACCCCTCTGTCCAAGTATACCACGTCCACCGCCACCCCTCTGTCCAAGTATACCACGTCCACAGCCACCCCTCTGTCCAAGTATACCACGTCCACCGCCACCCCTCTGTCCAAGTGTACCACATCCACCCCCACCCCTCTGTCCAAGTATACCATGTCCACCGCCACCCCTCTGTCCAAGCATACCACATCCACCGCCACCCCTCTGTCCAAGTATACCACATCCACCGCCACCCCTCTGTCCAAGTATACCACATCCACCGCCACCCCTCTGTCCAAGTGTACCATATCCACCCCTCTGTCCAAGTATACCACGTCCACCGCCACCCCTCTGTCCAAGTATACCACGTCCACCGCCACCCCTCTGTTCAAGTATACCACATCCACCGCCACCCCTCTGTTTAAGTATACCACGTCCACAGCCACCCCTTTGTCCAAGTATACCACGTCCACCGCCATCCCTCTGTCCAGGTATACCACATCCACCACCACCCCTCTGTCCAAGTATACCACGTCCACTGCCACCCCTCTGTCCAAGTATACCATGTCCACAGCCACCCCTCTGTCCGAGTATGCCACGCCCACCACCAGCCCTCTGTCTGAGTATGCCACGCCCACCGCCAGCCCTCTGTCCAACTATACCACGTCCACCGCCACCCCTCTGTCCGAGTATACCATGTCCACAGCCACCCCTCTGTCCGAGTATACCACACCCACCACCAGTCCTCTGTCCATGTGTGCCATGCCCACCACTAGCCCTCTGTCCGAGTATGCCATGCCCACCGCCAGCCCTCTGTCCGAGTATGCCACGCCCACCGCCAGCCCTCTGTCCGAGTATGCCACGCCCACCACCACCCCTCTGTCCGAGTATACCACGCCCACCGCTAGCCCTCTGTCCGAGTATGCCACGCCCACCGCCAGCCCTCTGTCCGAGTATACCACGTCCACCGCCACCCCTCTGTCCAAGGATTTGCTCACCTCCAATCTAACCTGTTTCTTGATGGTTTAATCCCAGCTCACCTCTACATGTTGTCTACAGTAAACATTTAAGCTTCTACTGATTACAGAATACTAATACTGAGAGTTCTGACCCTTATACTATATAACTTGTACATTACATACTCCTGACCCCTGCACTATATACTCTATGTTGTACATTACATACTCCTGACCCCTGCACTATGTACTCTGTTGTACATTACATACTCCTGACCCCTGCACTATATACTCCGTGTTGTACATTACATACTCCTGACCCCTGCACTATATACTCTATGTTGTACATTACATACTCCTGACCCCTGCACTATATACTCTTTGTTGTACATTACATACTCCTGACCCCTGCACTATATACTCTATGTTGTACATTACATCCTCCTGACCCCTGCACTATATACTCTGTTGTACATTACATACTCCTGACCCCTGCACTATATACTCTGTTGTACATTACATACTCCTGACCCCTGCACTATATACTCTGTATTGTACATTACATACTTCTGACCCCTGCACTATATACTCTATGTTGTACATTACATACTCCTGACCCCTGCACTATATACTCTATGTTGTACATTATATACTCCTGACCCCTGCAGTATATACTCTGTTGTACATTACATACTCCTGACCCCTGCACTATATACTCTATGTTGTACATTCCATACTCCTGACTTCTGCTCTCCCTCCTCCCCCCACTGCTATATATACACATAATATGGATTCTCATTTGTTCCCCCCATTTCCTCCCAGCTGGACATTTTATATCGGATGATGTGATTGGAGCACAGACTTTTACATGGTGATAATAATGTGATAACATCCTCCAACTTTGGACCCTTAAACAGAAAGTGATAATGAGGGAGGAGTCAATACCCCAATGATGGTGGTCTTCAGGATCAGTCCAGTCTTCATCTTGGTTGTTCTCCCCCCATCCTCACTCTCTGACCTCTGGTGGGGCTCAGCCCCGCTGTTCTTCATGACTAAATCATGGAGTAAATAAGGAAGTGCAGTACTTCTTGTGTTGGGAAGATGGCGATGAGTGATAGAGGGGGTGGGGACCCTCGTCCTATAATCCCCTCATCACTGTCCCTCCTATAAAAGACAGTTCTGGTTGTTTCCTCACTCTCTGACTAAGGTCCATGAATAAAGAAATGACCTGGTAGGAGATCAGAGGAGCCATTTCCTAGTTCCCTTGAGGGTGGAATTGTAAGCTCCTCAGAGCCCAAGCTGCCTGATGTGGGCAGAGTCCTGGTTTGGCGGAACCAATCAGCTCCTGTCTAGTAATCCTCTTTGTCTTTGTATTTTAGTCCATGGCCGGGAGATGAGGAAAACCCCCGAGGATTGTCTCACTTTGTCTCCAGACTGGAAAGTAGAAGATGAGGACATCACACAGTATAGTCCAGGAGAAAACCCGGCTCCCTCCAATGTCCATCCGGCACCACCCAGTGTAGATGGACCATCGGATTCCTCGTTTCCTGAGGAACCTCAGACTGTGCGGGACCGGGCCGGCCTTCCAACAGGGAAGAGATTCTCCTGTACTGAGTGCGGGAAGGGTTTCCATTATATATCCCATTTTAATGTGCATAAAAGATCTCACACGGGGGAGAAGCTGTATTCCTGTCCTGAGTGCGGGAAATGTTTTTCAGAGAAGTCCAGTCTTTACAAACATCAGAGATCTCACACAGGGGAGAAGCCGTATACCTGTTCTGAGTGCGGAAAATGTTTTTCAACAAAGTCCTATCTATACAGACATCAGAGATTTCACACGGGTGAGAAGCCGTATTCCTGTTCTGAGTGCGGGAAATGTTTTTCAGAGAAGTCCCATCTTTACAGACATCAGAGATCTCACACGGGGGAGAAGCCGTATTCTTGTCCTGAGTGCGGGAAATGTTTTTCAAGGAAGTCCCATCTTTACAGACATCAGAGATCTCACACGGAGGAGAAGGCATGTTCCTGTCCTGAGTGTGGGAAATGTTTTACAAGGAAGTCCAATCTTTACACACACCAGCGATCTCACACGGGGGAGAAGCCATATTCCTGTCCTGAGTGTGGGAAATGTTTTTCAGGGAAGTACAGTCTTTACATACATCAGAGATCTCACACAGGTGAGAAGCCGTATTCCTGTCCTGAGTGCGGGAAATGTTTTTCAATGAATTCCCATCTTTACAGACATCAGAGGTCTCACACGGGCGAGAAACCATATTCCTGTCCTGAGTGTGGGAAATTTTTTTCAGAGAAGTCCAGTCTTTACACACATCAGAGATCTCATACGGGGAAGAAGCCGTATTCCTGTCCTGAGTGTGGGAAATGTTTTTCAGAGAAGTCCAGTCTTTCCAAACATCAGAGATCTCACATGGAGGAGAAGCTACTTTCCTGTCCTGAGTGAAGGAAATGTTCCTCACTCAAGTACATTCTTCCTGTACATCAGGGGTCCCACACAACCCTGGAGGTGTATTAATGCCTTGAGTGCGGGAAATGTCTTCTAGATGAATGTTGCTGGACATCCCAGCTCTCATGTGAGGAAGAAGCACACCCTGATATACACCTCAGATATACTCCATGGCTGATCTTCATCATGGAAGAAACAGTTGATAAGGAGATGAGAGGCCCCCAAAGTCATGGATGAAGTGCAGTAAATGTCGGGGTGCAGAGTGGTCAGTAGATCCTGGAAATGAAGGACACAACTTCAGCCCTTCTTGGGTGTCGGAGTTGCGTTTCCTGATAATGATATAGCGGGTTACAGAGCTAGAAGCCGGGAGAGCCCAGATCTCGTTATCGGGGAACTTTACACAGACAACAAGAACTTCTGAAGTTGATGTCCTTCATTTCAAGGCTCTACAGAACAGTGGTGACCCCGAAGCGTCTCTCTGTCTTCAGTCCATCCTTCTCCCATCCCCCAACAGGAGGGAAGGAGAACTCCGCCCCAAACTAGGGGGGAACTTTCCTCTCATTATTTCCCTTTGCTTCTGTGTGGGTTTGGGTGGTTGGAGGAGTGCGGCACGAGAGGGAACACAGCTTGTTGTTCTATGTCTACATATGGGGTCTGGGTAGAGGGGATCCACCGGAAGATATTTCTATTTGATTTTGTGCAAATCGTTTCTGTTTTCACTTTGAAGGGCGATATTATGTGTGGTTTGTAAAAGGGATTGGCCCAATAGTTACCACCCCACTTAGAGAATAGATGAACTAATATGACCAGCATTCATTCAGCCATGTCACATGTTGGTCTTATTTTATTTCACACAGTGATTTCCTATGATCATTGGCTCCATCTAGTGGCCATAATGTATTGAACGGTTTTTGCTGAGTGAGGCATTTTGGAACCAATACCTCACTATGGCCACTAGTTGGAGCTACATTTATGAGCACTAGATATTAATGAACATACATTGAATAATACCTAAGGATTAAACCAACCATTGATTTTAAACAAAAAAAAAACCCTATTTGTCCTTTAGATGTTGCTAAGAATCAGTAATTAGCTCCACCTACTATATGAAAGGGTTAATAGTTCACTCACTTTTGCTCTGTGCCTACTAACTGGTTTGTTGTACATACAAGATGTTCCCGTGGGATGTGAATGCTGGTATCTATGCACACATTTCTTGTTTATAGAAATCACAGAAGTCACTATCCTGTTGTATTTTTGTTATGACGTGCCGTGGAGTAGTTTACTGAAATCTCTATTCTGTATTCTGATTGGTGCTTTATGGAAACCGCCTGAAATATGCCGCATTCTCATTTATTAATTAAAGCTTGATGAATAATAAAGAAGTCACATTTTGCATCACACATCCAGATGTCTGACTTGTATTATTCCCAAAGTACTTTGAACTGGATGTTTGTATGGAGGAGGAGGCCGGCATAAATTGATGTTCCTGACAGAAGTGGTGTCAGAAGTGGGATAGGATCGGCCATCGGAGGTAAGTGAGCATTTGTTGTCTTCCTTTGCCCTGATCGCCCCCTATCTCCACCAAGCCTCTGTGCTGCAGTAGCACGAGCAATTGTCCGCTGGAGCTTTGGGAGCTCGCGGGGTTAAACAGAACCTAGGTTGATGTATAAGAAATGTGTGTATGTCCTCCATACAATCATACAGAGTAGTGTGTTCAGTGATTATGTACGCTTGTAACTAGAGAAACTGTTCAGTAGATGTATTCTAAGTCTCTGTAGGACTGTGAGACGTCCCATCTACTCAGCGAGGAGATTTCTCCATTGACCTGGGATAGGTGAAAGCATGGTGACAGTCTGAAGGAGTCACAATAGGGGTGTACCTGTCCAGGGGAATTTTCAGCCTTGAAGCACTTGTGCAGTTGAGAAGAATTTTTTCGGAGCTCTATATGAGTTCAGTCCAGCTTCACCCGGCACAAAGAGTCATCACTGGGACAGAAACACATAGGCCAGCTCACATAATATTGCTTCTTTGCTTTGCAGTGATGATGGGAAACTCCCAAGGTAAGGGGAAGTACCCAGACCCTCCGGAGCCACCGTGTAAAGTATTCAGAGGAAGAAAACCTGTTAAAGAAATGTACTAAGGAAGACGGATCAGCTCTAGAAAAATCCCAACTACCAGCTAATGAGACATGTAAAGAATATGTTGTCTGAGTGTCACCTTGGGACTGTTGTCTTGTCCCATGAGTGGACAGCTTGGTGGGGTGGAGTTCAACCATGGGGAGTGCCAGTCCTTTTCCCAGAGATGGGGACAATAATGATTTTCACATGGATATGATAAAGGGGATATGTTTAGGGGATAAAACTGACTTTTCCTATTTTGGTCCAGATCCTGAGTGGGATATGAAATACAGTTATGTTCAAAATACTAGCAGTCAGACATCACTAACCGGATCAATCACTGTTTTTGGTGGAAATGATATTTCTACATGGCAAATAATTTCCTAGCAGGTGTAGTAGAGTAATAGAAATCCAACAGACCCAACAGTCATGACATGCATGCTGCTGATTCTGTGTCATTGAATCACTCATTGAAAGGGGCGTGTTCACAATAATAGTAGTGTGGAGTTCTATTAGTGAGGTCATTCATTCTTTGATAAACAGGCGGCAATTATTGCCCTTATTTAAGGAAGGAAGGCAGCAAATGTTGGACATGCTGGTTACAGTGCATTTCTCTCTGAAATTCTGAGGAAAATGGGTCGTTCCAGACATTGTTCAGAAGAACAGCGTACCTTGATTAAAAAGTTGATTGGAGAGGGGAAAACATATAAAGAAGTGCAGAAAATGATCGGCTGCTCAGCTAAAATGATCACAAATGCTTTAAAATGGCAACCAAAACCTGAAAGACGTGGAAGAAAGCGATAAACTACCATTGGAATGGATAGAAGAATAGCCAAAATGGGGCGGACTCAGCCAACAATCAGCTCCAGGAAGATGAAAGAAGGTGTGACGTTCCCTGTGAGGACTGTTACAATTAGAAGACGCCTATGTGAAGCCAAGCTATCTGCAAGAAGTCCCCGCAAAGTCCCACTGTTGGGAAAAAGACGTGTGCTGAAGAGGTTACAATCTGCCAAAGAGCACATTGACCGGCCTAAAGAGAAAAGGCGCAACATTTTGTGGACTGATGAAAGTAAGATTGTTCTTTTTGGGTCTAGTGGGCGGAGACAGTTTGTCAGACGACCCCCAAACACTGAATTCAGGCCACAGTACACTGTGAAGACAGTGAAGCATGGTGGTGCAAGCATCATGATATGGGGATGTTTCTCATACTACGGTGTTGGGCCTGTTCACAGGGGCCAGAAGTTGGGTGACTCCATGCAACACAGATGTACAGCAGTTCTCAGAAACAGTGCGACTACAACCAAATATTCATGAAGTCATTCAAAGGAAAGCAAAATCTTCAAACATTTCTCAGTTTATATAGTGAATGTTTGCGTTTGTAAAGAAGAATACAAACACGGCCATTTTTTTGAACCGTCTAATATTCACTTTTCTTCCATTTTTTTAGAGGAACAACACAAATATGATGTATTTTTCTTCATGTTGTGATTTGGAATAGAATGTGTCGTGTTCCCAATGCATTTGTGTGGATGGAAATAGAAGCTATTAGAGGGATTTTCAGCTTTATTCACTTTTTTCAACACACTGCTATTATTTTGAACACAACTGTATATATATTTATTTTTAGAAGAAGAAATAGTAGAAAAACTATTAATATTGAAATAAAAAAATTATATATATATATATACACACACACATACAGTGAGGAACAGAAGTATTTGAACCCCCTGTGATTTTGCAAGTTCTCCCACTTAGATATCATGGAGGGTCTGACATTCACATTGTAGGTGCATTCCCACTCTGAGAAACAGAACTAAAAAAAACAATTCAGGAGATCACATTGTATGATTTGTAAAGAATGTATTTGTCTCGCACTGCTGAACAGAAGTATTTGAACCCCTGAGAAGATCAGTGTTAATATTTGGTACAGAAGCCTTTGTCTGCAATTACAGAGGTCAGACGTTTCTTGTAGTCCTTGGCCAGGTTTGCACTGCAACAGGGATTTTGGCCGACTCCTCCACACAGATCTCCTCTAGATCTGTCAGGTTTCGGGGCTGTCACTGAGCAACATGGAGTTTCAGCTCCCTCCAAAGATGTTCTATTGGATTTAGGTGTGGAGACTGGCTAGGCCACTCCAGAACCTTGATATGCTTCTTACGGAGCCACTCCTTGGTTCTCCTGGCTGTGTGCTTCGGGTCGTTGTCATGTTGGAAGACCCAGCCATGACCCATCTTCAATGCTCTGACTGAGGGAAGGAGGTTGTTGCTGAAAATCTCACAATAAATGGCCCCATTCATCCTCTCCTTAATACAGTGCAGTCGTCCTGTCCCCTTTGCAGAAAAGCACCCCCAAAGCATGATGTTACCACCCCCATGCTTCACAGTAGGGATGGTGTTCTTTGGATGCAACTCATCCTTCTTTTTCCTACAAACACGACGAGTGAAGTTTAGACCAAAAAGTTCTCCTTTGGTCTCATCTGACCACATGACTTTCTCCCATGCCTCCTCTGGATCATCCAGATGGTCATTGGCAAACTTCAGACGGGCCTGGACATGTGATGACTTGAGCAGAGGAACCTTCAGACGGGCCTAGACATGTGATGACTGGAGCAGGGGAACCTTCAGACGGGCCTGGACATGTGATGACTTGAGCAGAGGAACCTTCAGACGGCCCTGGACATGTGATGACTGGAGCAGGGGAACCTTCCGTGCAATGCATGATTGGAAACCATGACGGCGTAGTGTTCTACCGACAGTGACCTTTGAAACTGTGGTCCCAGCTCTCTTCATGTCATTGACCAGCTCCTCCCTTGTAGTTCTGGGCTGATTCCTCACCTTTCTTATCATCAGTGATACCCCACGAGGTGATATCTTGCATGGAGCCCCAGTCCGAGGGAGACTGACAGTCGTCTTTAGCCTCTTCCATTTTCTAACAATTTCTCCAACAGTTGATCTATTTTCACCAAGCTGCTTGGCAATTGCCCCGTAGCCCTTTCCAGCCTTGTGGAGGTCCTCAATTTTGTCTCTGGTGTCTTTTGACAGCTCTTTGGTCTTGCCCATGGTAGTTATAGGCGTCTGACTGACTGCGGGGTGGACAGGTGTCTTTAAAGAGCTCAGACAGGTGCTAAAAAGTTAGATTAATGAGTGGAGTAGAGGTGGACTTTTTAAAGGCACAGTAACAGGTCTTTGAGAGCCAGAATTCTTGCTGTTTCTTAGGTGTTCAAATACTTCTGTTCAGCAGTGCAGGACAAATAAATTATTTTAAAAATCATACAATGTGATTTCCTGAATTTTTTTTAAATTCTGTGTCTCAGAGTAGGAATGCACCTACAATGTGAATTTCAAACCCCTCCATGATTTCTAAGTGGGAGAACTTGCAAAATTGCAGGGGGTTCAAATACTTCTGTCCCTCACTGTATGTATAAATATATATAAAACAAAAATCACACAAAAAATTAAATATATTTTTAAGTTTGAATCAAACAAAAGTCATTCAAAAACAAAAAATCAAGTTCAATCAATAGTGTTCATTCAGTGAACCCTCATTTGGATAATGAAAAATATATGCATTTGTCATCAATTCCCGTGCAGAGAAATCCTCCACCATGTATCTGCTCACCATCCTCCGCCGTGTATCTGCTCACCATCCTCCGCCGTGTATCTGCTCACCATCCTCCACCGTGTATCTGCTCACCATCCTCCATGTATCTGCTCACCATCCTCCGCCGTGTATCTGCTCACCATCCTCCATGTATCTGCTCACCATCCTCCACCATATATCTGCTCACCATCCTCCACCATGTATCTGTTCACCATCCTCCACCGTGTATCTGCTCATCATCCTCCACCATGTATCTGCTCACCATCCTCCACCATGTATCTGCTCACCATCCTCCACCATGTATCTGCTCACCATCCTCCACCATATATCTGCTCACCATCCTCCACCATGTATCTGCTCACCATCCTCCACCATGGATCTGCTCACCATCCTCCACCATGGATCTGCTGACCATCCTCCACCATGTATCTGCTCACCATCCTCCACCATGTATCTGCTCACCATCCTCCACCATGTATCTGCTCACCATCCTCCACCATGTATCTGCTCACCTCACGCAGTGTGACCGCACATTGTACAATGTTACCGTCTAACTGCACTTTTGGTCCCATATGGACTCAGAAGATCAGCTTGCTGAATGAAGACTCCAAAGTAATCTCCCTCCTGATAAGCGTCTTTGTATCAGCCGTATTCCTCATTAATAAGAACTCCACATGGTGCTTTATCCTTTTATACTTTTATTCATCAATTACACATAAGAAATGCTCTCACGTTCCGGAGGTGTATATTGCACCAGGTATGATGAAGATCCAGTGATGTACTGATCAGACACAAGGTGGCAGTATCATCTCAGCAGCAGAGTCCTGCAAATGCTCAGAAAAGACACCATCCATCATATGAGGCAAGGCAAAGCACGGGGTCCCTTAGTGAATGCTATTGCCTGCTGTAATGTCATTCCAAGGGCCGGTTAGAGAGTACTACAACCGCTGTCCAGATGAATGGCAACGTCATGACGTCATCCGCACACTCCTCCCAGATGGATGGTGTCTGTTCTGAGCATGTGCAGGACTCTGCTGCTGAGATGATACTGCCACCTTGTGTCTGATCAGTACATCACTGGATGTTCATCATACATGGTGCAATATACACCTCCGGAACGTGAGAGCATTTCTTATGTGTAATTGATGAATAAAAGTATAAAAGGATAAAGCACCATGTGGAGTTCTTATTAATGAGGAATACGGCTGATACAAAGACGCTTATCAGGAGGGAGATTACTTTGGAGTCTTCATTCAGCGAGCTGATCTTCTGAGTCCATAAGTGCAGTTTGACCGTAACATTGTACAATGTGCGGTCACACTGCGTGAGGTGAGCAGATACATGGTGGAGGATGGTGAGCAGATACATGGTGGAGGATGGTGAGCAGATACATGGTGGAGGATGGTGAGCAGATACATGGTGGAGGATGGTGAGCAAATATATGGTGGAGGATGGTGAGCAGATACATGGTGGAGGATGGTGAGCAGATACATGGTGGAGGATGGTGAGCAGATACATGGTGGAGGATGGTGAGCAGATACATGGTGGAGGATGGTGAGCAGATACATGGTGGAGGATGGTGAGCAGATACACGGTGGAGGATGGTGAGCAGATACATGGCGGAGGATGGTGAGCAGATACATGGCGGAGGATGGTGAGCAGATACACGGCGGAGCATGGTGAGCAGATACACGGCGGAGGATGGTGAGCAGATACACGGCGGAGGATGGTGAGCAGATACACGGCGGAGGACGGTGAGCAGATACACGGCGGAGGACGGTGAGCAGATACACGGCGGAGGACGGTGAGCAGATACACGGCGGAGGACGGTAAGCAGATTTATGGCGGAGGATGGTGAGCAGATACACGGTGGAGGATGGTGAGCAGATATACGGTGGAGGATGGTAAGCAGATTTATGGCGGAGGATGGTGAACAGATACATGGTGGAGGATGGTGAGCAGATACATGGTGGAGGATGGTGAGCAGATATATGGTGGAGGATGTCTCTGCATAGGAATTGATGACAGATGCACATATTTTTCATTATCCAAAGGAAGGTTCAGTGAATGAACACTATTGATTGAACTTGATTTTTTTAATGACTTTTGTTTGATTCATACTTAAAAAATATTCTTTATTTTTTGTGTGTTTTTTGTTTTTATATATATATATATATATATATATATATATATATATATAAAATTTTCAATATTAATATTTTTTAACTATTTTATCTTCTAATATATATTTTTTTATTTTTTCACTTTGTTTTTTTGGTTATATAAGGATTGTGCCATTGTTTCATGTAGTGCAGCATTTTTTCACTTCACATTATGAATGTATAATTTGCCGCACTGAGACATGGGTTGTGTGCACCAGCGGCTACAGTATTTAATTCTCATCTTTTGTTTACATTTCACCATAGTTAGCGCTAGAGTTACTCAATTTATTTTAGATACCACTGCTCATGAGATTGGTCTCTTTTAGTTGGGTTTTGGGGGTGGTAAAAATGGACAGCTGAGCCAGTGTTTCTGCCCTCGAACTCTAAAATAACAGCCAGATAGGGCTATTAACAGGCCGTGTCTGCAGCATTATTACCTCGGGGTGCAGAGTCTGACAAGCAGCACCTCTTATCAAGCTCCCCCACTGGGCTCAATGGGGCCACACCACCACTACGTACAATGTGCACAAAACAATGTGGTAGTGAGTCATTGTAGGGTGAAATCAGGTGGTGGGGGGCGGTAATAACATGTCCTCATTCTGTCAGATGTCCTCTGAAAAGCCCTGTGACTGGAAGGAGAGAGCCTGAGATGGGTACAGGGGGGATTTCTGGGGGTCCTGGCCTGGAGTAAAGGACAGGTGAACATCTCCCGGGTTTGCAGAGTGGAGGCGCTAAGACAGGAAGGACTTGGCTGGGTAGCAGAGTGGAGGCGCTAAGACAGGAAGGACTCGGCTGGGTAGCAGAGTGGAGGCGCTAACACAGGAAGGACTTGGCTGGGTAGCAGAGTGGAGGCGCTAACACAGGAAGGACTCGGCTGGGTAGCAGAGTGGAGGCGCTAACACAGGAAGGACTCGGCTGGGTGGCAGAGTGGAGGCGCTAACACAGGAAGGACTCGGCTGGGTAGCAGAGTGGAGGCGCTAACACAGGAAGGACTCGGCTGGGTGGCAGAGTGGAGGCGCTAACACAGGAAGGACTCGGCCGGGTAGCAGAGTGGAGGCGCTAACACAGGAAGGACTCGGCTGGGTAGCAGAGTGGAGGCGCTAACACAGGAAGGACTCGGCCGGGTAGCAGAGTGGAGGCGCTAACACAGGAAGGACTTGGCTGGGTAAACATATACAGTAAATGGTTCCTCTGCTGATTCACAATTGTGTAAATATGGTGATAAGGTGGGTAAGCAAAGGGTCTTTCCAACCAACTCATGTAGCCTCCCTAAAGGATACTTCTGCTGCCCTTGTCTCCTCCTCAGAAGAAACCAATAAAATACTGGAAGATATTTGTGCCGCTCGATATCTAGATCCAAGACCTTGAGGTGACCACAAAATTCCTAGACTCGCTTCATTTACTCACTATTGGCCCCTCCCACCTGCAATCTGTAAATGCCCCTATTTCATTAAAGGAAGGGTCTGAGGTGATTAAAGGCTTACCTAGTGGGAAATCACCTGGTCCTGATGGCTACACACCAGCATTTTATAAGATGATGGACTCTCATCATCCCTCAACTACTGACAGTATATAACAAGGTTTGGGAGGGGGGCCCATACCTTCCAATGGGTCACCAAGACAATGAAATTGATTTCTAATAAGGGCAAGGACCCACTTGAACCGGAGGCATACCGACTCCTATCCCTCCTAAATGTGGACACTAAAATACTCTCTGAAATAGTAGCATCCCTCTTGGCTGCAGTATTACCCTCCCTTATCCATACTGCCCAGGCTGGCTATATTAATGGTAGATCAGTGGCTTCCAACATTCGGAAAGTTATTGCAGTGCTGGAACAAGGCAAGGTACACCCGTCTGAGGATCGAGCTATTATTACATTGGATGCTGGAAAAGTCTTGGATAATGTCAGCTATCATTGGCTTGCTCTGGTTCTTCTGATGGCTTTTCAGCAGTATGGATTCTGCACCTTCACCCAGGGTGGTAGCTGCAGGTCTCATATCAGGTGAAATATTGCTGCATGAAGGGTACTCACCAGGGTTGCCCCCTTTCACCTCTTCTTTTCAACCTTGCCCTGGAACCTTTCTTCCGTTACCTTTCCTCCAGAGCCCCAATACATGGGATTCAGACAGGTCAAGAAGAACTCTGTGTAGTCCTATTTGCCGATGATATTCTTATATTTTATGGCGGATCCTGTGGCAGATATTCACATTCTCCATCAGGTCTTCACAAGCTGCCTACAGTGCTCTGGCCTTCCAATCAATTCTGCTAAGAGTGGAATACTTTCCTTATCTCGAACCAACACCCTTCCCTGGGCCCAGCAGTCTCTCTTCACGTAGCAAATGTTCAGATCACATATTCAGGCATTACGATAGGGAAGGAGCCATCCTCGGTCTATCATTACTACCCTTCACTGATATCTAAAATAGGAAATGAGATGGAAACATGGATGTACCTTCTCCTATCGCTTTTTGGGGGATGAAACCTGTTCAAAATGGTGAGCTTTGCTCCCCTATTGTACCCTCTTCAAACAATTCTGTTACTGCTTAAACAGGGGGAGCAACAAAAAAAAAAGGAGGGTGGCGCAAACTTTCCCAATATTTGATTGTATGACCTTGCCTGTTTATTGTGTATAGGGACAGATTGGATACTTCAGGCTTCCTCATACACCAATTATGATTTGGAGTTGACAGTGGGACAACCATATGACTTAGCTGCACTCCTGCATTGCAAAATACAATTGTTCCCCACAAGTATTCAACACAACCTTCTGATACGGGATCTGATTCTTACATGGAGGGACATACAGAGCAAACTGGGCCTGTCACCCCATGTCTCCCAATATCTGCCCATAAGAGGCAATCCAATGTTTCCAGAAGCTGTTCAATATGCGGCTTTCAACATTTGGAGTTCTAAGGGGCTCTCCTGCATTGCCTCCCTGTATGACGCATATTTGAACCATCAGGAACTTTGAAATCTTTCCCAACCCTTGCATCAACTTGTGCCCTGCCAAGCCATCCCTCTCTCTACTACCTACACCTCTCAGGTTGTATAAACTGGTGCTGCCCAGCCAAGCAACAATGTTTTCAAGCTTCCATATTGGATCTCTTTCTACAGGAATGGAAATACTCCATATCCGACATCTATCAACCTTTACACTCTCTCTTTACTAAACTTCTACATCCCACATCTGTGAAATCTTGGAGCAAGGTCATACCGGGAGAGAACCTGCTGGGCAACATACTGGAAGGATAGAACAAAGTGCAAAGGCTTGTGGTGAATGAATCCTGGAGAGTCTCAATGTAAGCTCTTCCATGGGACCTTCATCCCATTTCTATCCACTAAGAACTCTCCACAAATCCACTATATAGTGAGCACCGCCCTCTCTCTTCCACCGATTTCAGGAATGGCCCCCCTGCATCTCAACCTTTTGGGAACAAGTGTTAGCCTACATCTCAGGAGTTTGTGGCTGCTCACTCCCCATGGACCCAGTTCTTCTACAACTCTACATTCAGCTGAGAAAACCCACATCCACAAATCCCGCAGGAGCTTGCGGTGGATATTATTATGTTTACTGGTGGCCCACAGGGCTATTCCTAAGAAATGGACTATCGCCTTGTCCCCACCATCACAGACACTAAAAAGATCTACGTCTTCTGATTTACAGAGAGAAGGTAGACATGGAGCTCAACAACCAAGCCTCAGTCACACATTTCCATAATAGATGGGACACTTTTATTGCAGCAACACTTACATCCTTGGAGCAATCCTCTATGTTGTCTTCTTTTACTTCTATGGATGGGCTTGTCAAGGTGGTTACATTGTAGAGATCAGACAGCCGTGTATGGAACACGCATTGAGGACACGCATACATAACAGGTGTTACTTGCTCCCCATCTGGCCGTGTATATCTTGGTTTTCTGGTTCATGACGTTGTCATTCTTTTGCTCTCCTGATGTGTCTGTGCGCACTCATGGCCGAACCTTACTTCCTTGGCTTTATCATGACATCTAGGAACATTATGACATTCTGCTCCTCTCACTTATTGGAGTTGGGAACAAAGTCTCAGGAGAGAGTCCATCCATGTTTTCTGATCAGGTATCACACCCGGTCACACCTCCAGGTCAGTTCCTGCCAGAAGATTCCTTCCTCTTTCTTTATTGGAGAGATTATAATTATTTCATTGGTTACTGTGATTTATCTTTTATTCAGAAGTCATGGCAAGAAGTATGAGCTACTCGTCTCCTCTTTCACCCCAGACATATTGCTTCTTTGTATATCTCTTTAGAAAACTCAATATAGAATGTTTGAAAAAAAATGTACTCAGCCAATGAAAGGTCAGGACTCCATTTTTATTCTTCTCCTATCAACCCGGTCCCACACTTCATCCATGTCTTTGGGGACCTCTCATCTCCTTATCAACTGTTTCTTCCATGATGAAGATCAGCCATGGAGTATATCTGAGGTGTATATCAGGGTGTGCTTCTTCCCCACATGAGAGCTGGGATGTCCAGCAACATTCATCTAGAAGACATTTCCCGCACTCAAGGCACTAATACACCTCCAGGGTTGTGTGTGACCCCTGATGTACAGGAAGACAGGACTTCAGTGAGGAACATTTCCCTCAATCAGGACAGGAAAGTGACTGCAGCCCTGTTTGACATCTCTGATGTTTATATAGATGGGGCTTCTGTGAAAAACATTACCTTCACTCAGGACAGGAAAGTAGCTTCTCCCCCGTGTGAGTTCTCTGATGTCTGTAAAGATCGGACTTCTGCAAAAAACATTTCCCGCACTCAGAACAAGAAAATGGCTTTTCTCCTGTATGAAATCTCTGATGTGTGTTAAGGCCGGATCTCCCTGAAAAACATTTCCCGCACTCAGGACAGGAATACGGCTTCTGTCCAGTGTGCAATCTCTGATGTGTGTAAAGATGGGACATCTGAGAAAAACATTTCCCGCACTCAGAACAGGAATAAGGCTTCTCCCCCGTGTGAGATCTCTGATGTATGTAAAGATGGGGCTTCTGTGAAAAACATTTCCCACACTGAGGGCAGGAATGTGGCTTGTCCCCAGTGTGCAATTTCTTATGTCTGTAAAGATTAGACTTATCTGAAAAACATTTCCCACACTCAGTACAGGAGAAGCTCTTCCCTGTTGGAAGGACAGCCCGGTCTCGCACAGTCTGAGGTTCCTCAGGATACGAGGAATCCGATGGTCCATCTACATTGGGTGGTGCCGGATGGACATTGGAGGGAGCCGGGTTTTCTCCTGGACTATACTGTGTGATGTCCTCATCTTCTACTTTCCAGTCTGGAGACAAAGTGAGACAATCCTCGGAGGTTTTCCTCATCTCCCGGCCATGGACTAAAATACAAAGATAAAGAGGATTACTAGACAGGAGCTGATTGGTTTCCCCAAACCAGGACTCCGCCCACATCAGGCAGCTTGGTCTCTGAGGAGCTTACAATTCCACCCTCAAGGGAACTAGGAAATGGCTCCTCTGATCTCCTACCAGGTCATTTCTTTATTCATGGACCTTAGTCAGAGAGTGAGGAAACAACCAGAACTGTCTTTTATAGGAGGGACAGTGATGAGGGGATTATAGGACGAGGGTCCCCACCCCCTCTATCACTCATCGCCATCTTCCCAACACAAGAAGTACTGCACTTCCTTATTTAGTCCATGATTTAGTCATGAAGAACAGCGGGGCTGAGCCCCACCAGAGGTCAGAGAGTGAGGATGGGGGGAGAACAACCAAGATGAAGACTGGACTGATTCTGAAGACCACCATCATTGGGGTATTGACTCCTCCCTCATTATCACTTTCTGTTTAAGGGTCCAAAGGGTCCACATGAAGACACGTTTCTCAAACACTAATACACAAATGTAAAGGCTTAATAACACCTAGGTTCAGGGGGGATAGGTAGGAACAGACAGGAGGCAAAACCCGATGCTGGATCAATGTGAAGGAAAGCATGACAAGTATGGGTGGAGGAATGGATTTAGTGTTCATGACCCACCTGTGCTGATCTCTGTAGGAGTGTCCTCCTCTATAAATGTCCCCGTTATTCCATCCTCCTCCATAGACTGCTGATCATCCCTCACATACGCCTCTTCTTCTTCTTTAACCTCAACTTTGATGTCTATCAGATCTTCACTCTGAACCAAGAAAATGAGAGAAAATATCATCTGTAAATATAAGGTCACATAAAAGAACTCCACACATTGTCTCCATGAATCCATGTTCTGGATGCTCCATCCCACCTACCTTGTAATGGTGAGGGATGGTGTGACCTTCCTGTGTGGAATCCCGGGAATACAGAGGATGGGGACATCTCTCTGGTGGGTTCCTGGTATTAGGTGGCTCCATCATATCCTTGTGTCCTTCTGAAAACTCCTCCATCACTCCATACTCCTCATCCTCCTCTTTATACTCTTCTTTAACATCAATATTATCATCCCCGAGGATTCCACTCTGAAAGATATAATAAAACATTCATTGTAACAAACATGCTGTGTATAAATCACAACTACCAATAATTGTCATCATCTACCTGATGATGGTGAGGGATGGTGTGACCTTCCTGTGTGGAATCCCGGGAATACAGAGGACGGGGACATCTCTCTGGTGGGTTCCTGTAGCTGGATGACTCCACCATGGTGTCCTGGTACAGATCTTTGTGTTCTCTTAGAAGCTCTGACTCCTCAATCCCCCCATCCTCATCCTCCTCCTCTTTTATCTCTTCTTTATCCTCAACTTTAGGATCTCTCAGGTTTCCACTCTGAATATATAATAAAAATGCCATCAATGGTAACAATGCAGATAATGTACAGATCCTAATGATACTATCAGTGATTGTTCCTCATCTACCTGATGATGGTGAGGGATGGTGTGACCTTCCTGTGTGGAATCCCGGGAATACAGAGGACGGGGACATCTCTCAGGTGGGTTCCCATGACTGGATCCATCTGTAGGAAACACACACACTGACTGAATCCATTGTTTCTATGTGTTTATCAGATGATGGGGGATCTAGGTGGATCCTCCGTACTGCTCTCTCCTTTACAATAAAGTCTCCTCTTACCCGGTGATGTGAGGGGCGGCTGATTGTCCATCATGACGTCCTTGTAGAGATCCTTGTGTCCTTCTAAATACTCCCACTCCTCCATGGAGAAATAGACAGTGACACCCTGACACCTTATAGGAACCTGACACACACAATGATACAGTCACCATCCAGACACATCCCTTGTCTGTTACTGGAGAATGTCCCAGAATTCCCGGCACCGCTCACCTCTCCTGTCAGCAGCTCAGTGATCTCTCTGGTGACTTCTAGAATCTTCTTCTTCTTTCTCTCTTCTATCAGGGAGGGAGGTGGAGGCAATGTGATGTCATATGATCTCCAGACTTCACAGGAGGAAAACTCTACATCTGAACACAAAGAGTCACATCAAATGATATTCCCAGAATCCTCCTCACCTCTCCATTCAGGTCTCCATTTTATTAAAGCCCCACTTCAGGCTGAGGTATAATTCCCCCCCACAGGACCCCCACACTACGCAGGGTATAGGCTTGTTGCAGCATTCTGATGTCATTAGATACAACGCAGGACCAACAGTCCCACTTTACATGTGAGGATACCAAGGGGCCCCACATCCTAAGAGCATCAGAAAAAAGCCAGATGGAGGGACATTGGGGGGAGGAGTTGTGAGGTCAGTGTGATGTCATAGGATTCTCTGACTCTGGATGGAGGGACATTGGGAGGAGGAGCTGTGGGGTCAGTGTGATGTCATAGGATACCCTGACTCTGGATGGGGGGACATTGGGAGGAGGAGCTGTGGGGTCAGTGTGATGTCACAGGATTCTGACTCTGGATGGGGGGACATTGGGAGGAGGAGCTGTGGGGTCAGTGTGATGTCACAGGATTCTCTGACTCTGGATGGAGGGACATTGGGGGGAGGAGCTGTGGGGTCAGTGTGATGTCACAGGATTCTCTGACTCCGGATGGAGGGACATTGGGGGGAGGAGCTGTGAGGTCAGTGTGATGTCACAGGATTCCCTGACTCCGGATGGAGGGACATTGGGAGGAGGAGCTGTGAGGTCAGTGTGATGTCACAGGATTCCCTGACTCCGGATGGAGGGACATTGGGAGGAGGAGCTGTGAGGTCAGTGTGATGTCATAGGATTCTCTGACTCCAGATGGAGGGACATTGGGAGGAGCTGTGAGGTCAGTGTGATGTCATAGGGTTTTCCATCCCCCACCATTAATAAAAGTGGTATAATCCTTTGATATAGACTGATGAGGTAAGAAAGTGATTGGTGGGAAAGGTGACACCTCTCCACAATGATGAGAATGTTCCGGCCCTGGAAGTGGGGGAATGTTCTGCCCCTGAAGGGGTTAATCTGGGTTCCCACACTATATATGTGTGTATCATCATCTGCTGGAGATAAAAGACGTCACAGTGACTATGGAGGAAGAGGACAGACGTGACTATGGAGGAAGAGGATGGACATGACTATGGAGGAAGAGGACGGACGTGACTATGGAGGAAGAGGACGGACGTGACTATGGAGGAAGAGGACGGACGTGACTATGGAGGAAGAGGATGGACATGACGGGGGGGTTACTGGGTGTAAATACAACATAACATCTAGATTGTAAGCTCCAAGGAGCAGGGCCCTCAATCCCCTCATGTTTTGCATTGTATTGTTGTTGTTCTGTCACATGTTCTTTCCCCCTTTGTAATGTACAGCGCTGAGCGAACTACTGGCGCTTTATAAATACTGTATAATAATAATAATAATTACCTCCTCTGCTGCCACTTCCAGTCACGTCTCCTCTCTACTTCCTGTCTGTACCTGACATTACTTCCTGTCTATGTCTGACATCACTTCCTGTCTGGGTAGAAGTGAGATCCCCACCTTGTGGCGCTCAGAGGAACTGAACCATCTGGTAGTGTGGCCCCGGCCTTGTGCTGGGTGTGTATGGACTGTAGATCCTTGTGTAGCGGAGGAAATGACTCCTATCTGTGACTGCTGTAACCTGCTGACTGGCATCTCCTTTGAATTCTGACACTTGCACTGGATACACACAAGGCAGTCAGGGATTTCAGCCCCTCCCTTCTCCTCTCAGACTGTAATACAGAGAGAGCCAATCAGAAGAGGTATTAAAGGAGCCAATGACAGGGACTTTCTCAAGCAGGAGGTGCACCTGCAAAGCATTGTGGGATATGCAGTCCTGAACAGAAATGGCCTGATAGGCTGATATGAGGGATGGAACTACAGAGACCAGCATGCTTAGTGAGCAGAGTGAAGGACTCCATCTTGTTTTTCTTGAGGGGAGGCAGTCTGCATGTGGCAGGAGACAGTCTGGACCTGGCAGAGAAGTGCTCAGGGTCAGTTCACTCCATGTTTAGGTATCTGCATCAGTCAGGGAACATCCAACCTGAGAGATGTGGCCTACAGTACAGTGCCTACACCGACAGTGTGAAGGGCTCATCGTGAGGTGACCACAGGAGCCGGTCATTTCCAGGACCATGGTTTGGGCCTTAGTCCCAGGATCTGGTGAGAGGGATTTTGCCCCCTGGCAGATGACAGGAACACGGCACACAGAGACATGACACTTCTCCCATACTCACCAGGCACTGGGTTGTGTAGATGGTCCTGCTATACAGACACAGTGTTTGCTTTGCTATACAAATCCTGCCACGGGATTACAATGATACTTTACCATAGGAGTGTAAGTGCACCAATGAAAGTGTCTCGCTGAAGACCCCAACATTCATCCTGTTACCAAGAGACTGAAGTTACTGGTGCCATACGGGCACGCGCATGCGTATTCAGGCCTCTATATTGCATGGTGTGGGAGGGAATAGCTCTACCTTGGAAAGTAGCTATGAAGCATCAGTTGGGCGCAGTGTTTGCCTATTGGGCTTGTGGTGTCGGGGGTTAGAAGGGAGAAGTCTGACACCACAGAGAGTCATCCTTCTGCTCTCCTCCTGCTTGGACATCATAGAGCTGAGTTTATGTAAAGGGGTTTAGACCCACATTGAGGGCGCCATGTAAGTGTTTCCTCTGCTCTTGGGGTTATTCACGGTTGGAATCCCCTGAAAGCAGCCTGAGTGTAAAAGTGAGTTATATTGCTTCCGGTCTCAGGATTTGCTGTTCTCTGGATTCACCGAACGTATACCTGTTGTTCATGTTTATTACTTCCCATAGAGGTCTTACAGTAAAGCTGATCTCTGTGTTTATTATACCGTGTGTGCTTTTCATTGGTCCTTGTACTTCACTATTGTCAGGGGTGTCAGTTGGGGCTGAGACAGTTCTTGGGGTTGGGAGGCAGAGTGGTGGAGTGAACAAACTTACCCCCTTTGGGGGGATCGCTACACTTATAGAGGGGTCACCTCCACTCCCACCAAGGGGGGCAGAGATATATGACTGCCTAGTCCAGCCTTCCTCAGTCAGGGGTCCTCCAAAGGGTTCTCGGGGTTCCTTCAGCAATGAACAATCCCTGTGTGAATCTGTCAGATTACAAGTCCCCATTATCTGGGTAAGGGGGTGTCAATCATCGCACGTCGCTGACATTTACAAATCTAGAGAAGAGTTTTAAATTGCCAACAAATTACATTTCCCTCCCAGATTCCTTTTTACACTCAGCCGATGCGGGGCTGCTGCATTTTTCAAAGTCCTGCTTGTCACATTTTTAGTGCAGGTTTGGTGTGGTAAAAAAAAGCCACACAAAAAATGCACCTCCCCATTGAAATCAATGGAAAACATGGCAAACCACATAAAAAATGCACCTGCCTTGTGTTTTTGGTGCAGTTTGTGAGTCACATGCATTGCCTGCACTTGTTGGGGGGTCAAAGAACAGCCTCATTCACTTCAATGGGTCACATTCAGCAGGAGATACACCCATCAAAAGTGACATCTTGGGGATAATTCCTGCTGTGACTGCGAAGACAACCATCACTACTGGGATATATGTAGACACTGCCCACTGCCTCTGCAGATATAGGGGGCAGTAAAAGTTCAGCTCAACTGTGAGGTCTAACAATATAAAGGAAAACTCTGCTTCAAAACTAAATAAGTGTGGGGTTCCCCTTTAATATCCATACCAGACCCTCATCCAACATTAGGAGAAGTATGAAGATAAAGGGGAACTCCACTTCAAAATGAACTAATGATAACACGGTGTTATCTTATTGACAAATGGTGGGTCCCCCATATACCCCAGTAATGGTTGGCTCCCCTGAACTCTATTGTAATGGTGGGTTCCCCCACACACCCCAGCAATGATGCCCCCCCATGCACACACCCTGGTAATGGTGAGCCCTCCCGCACACACCCAGGTTATGGTGGATTCCTCCATACATATAAGTAATAGTAGGTCCCCCTGCATAGCCCAGCAATGAGGGTTTTCCCCACACACCCTGGTAAAGGTAGGTCCCCCCACACAACCCTGCCATGGGCCCATTAACACACCTAGGATTGACACAGGGGGTGATGCCAGTTAGAGGGGTGGGATATTAGTGAACATTCTCTCCTGGATCCCCCCTTCCTTCATTGAACATTTACTCCTGGATTTCAACTTCCCATGGTGAACATTCACTCCTGGATTTCTCCCTCCTGGAGTGAGCATTCGTTCATGGATATCACCTTCCTTCAGTGAATGTTCACTCCTGGATACCCCTTCCTTCAGTGAACATTGACTGGTGGATATCAGAGGATGGGGAGACGTCAGAGGTCCATCAGATTCATCTGAGAATGGGGAGACATCAAAATGTCCATCAGCTTCATTGTAGAACAAGGGAGACATCAGAGGTCCATCAGCTTCATCAGATGACAGGAGATACATTAGAACTCTATCAGCTTCATCTGAGAACAGGGGAGACATCAAAATGTCCATCAGCTTCATTGTAGAACAAGGGAGACATCAGAGGTCCATCAGCTTTATCAGAGGACAGAGGAGAAATCAAAGGTCTATCAGCTTCATCAGAGGACAGGGGAGACATCAGAGGTCCATCAGCTTCATTGGAGACAGGGGAGACATCAGAGGTCCATTAGCTTTATCAGAGGACAGAGGAGAAATCAGTGGTCTATCAGCCTAATCAGAGGACAGGGGAGACATTAGAGGTCCATCAGCTTCATCGTAGGACAAGGGAGACATCAGAGTTCCATCAGTTTTATTGGAGGACAAGGGAGACATCAGAGTTCCATCAGCTTTATTGGAGGACAGGGGAGTCATCAGAGGTCCATCAACTTCATCAGAGGACAGGGGAGACATCAGAGGTCCATCAGCTTCATCGTAGAACAAGGAAGACATCAGAGGTCCATCAGCTTTATTGGATGACAGAGGAGTCATCAGAGGCTGTCACAGATCCCACCCACATGCACGCGGCCACAGCGACTAGCTAACCGAGGAGGTGTAGGGTTAGATTCATCCTAGGCTCTAAGTGTTCCCCCTTGACCAACATCATTTTTAATCCAAGTCTCCCAGATGGTCTGGCCATTGGTCGAGTCCCTCCTTGGGCTGAGGTTAATCTATTCCAATTGTGACATTTGGTCAATCCCGTAATTCACAACCTTAAATCCTTCCCTGACATTCAAAAAGCTGCTCGCATTCCACCCCATCAGTATTTTATCTACAGATACAACACATTTTTGCCTCCAAAGCCTCTTCTCTGACTCTTGAACAACCTACCCCTTTAGATCATATCTGCATCCAAGGCCCACACCACCGGGACATCATTTCCGCTACGTATACATTGCTTGTAGATGCCCTTTCTCTATTGGTTCTCCCCTTTATATGTGTAAATGGTCCCGTTTCCTTCAATGTGATATTGGGTTGGATCAATGGAGTAGGATTTGGGAGGCCTCTTCTAAATCTTCTGTGTGTGTAATGTGTACAGAAAATCCTTCTAAGACCCCCATGTTTTGGTATCGGACCCCTGAGGTTCTCCATGATAGTAACCTGAATGTTTCCTCTGTTTGCTGGTGTTGTGGGACGGAAACTGACACTCTTTTCCACATTTTTGGGGATTGCCGGTCCATTGCACCCTTTTGGAGGAGGTCCTTACCCCATTGTGGTTACTTTTCCTGGCTCCTGTCCCTTTTGAGCCCATTTACTTTCTGTTGGGTCTACCTTTTCGGGTCTCTCTAAATGTGCGAGGAAACTTTCCACCTACATTCTGAGGGCAGCCAGGAGAACCATTCCCATGCATTGGCTGTCTTCTATGTCCCCCATGTTACCGGCACTGATGAAGGTCAGAGCAGAAATGAGAAAGTTGGAGTACCTACCTGCTTTACACCCTGCTACTGTCCCTGCGCTGGAGGCAGTTCAGGACCCACGGGACACCTATGACACCGATCTGTCTGCTTCGATCGTTTGTGATTGATGGCCATGTCACTGTTTTGTATTGACATTGTATGTTCTTATGTACCTCTCATCGATGAGCTGCTTTATCAGACTTCTCTCCCTCTCTGCTTTTATTTTACATTTACCTTTGTGGCTGCTTGTTGTAATGTATCACATAGAGAGGGAAATGGGTGCTAATAGGCTGCAGGAGATCTGCCGAGACATAGAGAGGGAAATGGGTGCTAATAGGCTGCAGGAGATCTGCCGAGACATAGAGAGGGAAATGGGTGCTAATAGGCTGCAGGAGATCCGCTGAGACATATAGATGGAAATGGGTGCTAATAGGCTGCAGGAGATCCGCTGAGACATAGAGAGGGAAATGGGTGCTAATAGACTGCAGGAGATCAGCTGAGACATAGAAAGGGAAATGGGTGCTAATAGGCTGCAGGAGATCAGCTGAGACATAGAGAGGGAAATGGGAGCTAATAGGCTGCAGGAGATCTGCTGAGACATAGAGAGGGAAATGGGTGCTAATAGGCTGCAGGAGATCCGCTGAGACATAGAAAGGGAAATGGGAGCTAATAGGCTGCAGGAGATCTGCTGAGACATAGAGAAGGAAATGGGTGCTAATAGGCTGCAGGAGATCCGCTGAGACATAGAGAGGGAAATGGGAGCTAATAGGCTGCAGGAGATCTGCTGAGACAATGAAATGTGTATGAAATGGATGGATGTGCAGACACTCCCAGAAGATGATGTCATTATGAGTGGATTGATATATATTTTTGCATTGTCCCCCCCAGAAGGATCAGGTTTGGCGGGATCGCTCTCATTAGCTATACATTTGTATTTTGTGTTCTGTGTTTGTAAGACTTTTCTATATGTAATAAGAGATGTTTGTTGAACAGTTGGTTACATAAGAGTTACATTTATTTCTTCTTCCTTTATTCAGTAATGTTTCATCTCCCGTAGTATCCCTGTAAGGTACATATTATACAGGAAGGGGGATTATGGGATGGATCTCGGGGCTGCAGTTCCTCTGAACTCCACAAGGTGGGGATCTCACCTATACTCACACAGGAAGTCTCTATGGAATGCAGACAGGAAATGATGTCAGGGACAGACAGGAAGTGATGTCAGGTACAGACAGGAAGTGATATCAGGTACAGACAGGAAGTTACAGATGAGAGGTGAGGCGGGAAGAAGTATAGAGGAGATGTTGGTGGAAGTGGCAGCAGAGGAGGTAATAAGATGTAATTTCCTATTTACAACAAATGTATATAAATCTGAGGCTCTTTTAGGAATGTTTGTGGCTTTAAAAAAATGAAAGGGGCTTTATAGCAACTTAAATGTGTAATATGTGTAACATTGTGCTGTTTATCTCCTCCTCCCCTCCCCCGCCTGTCTCCAGCACCGCACCCAGGGACTAGCAGGGAGGGGAGACACCTTGCAGTGTAATGAGAACCGATTGGCTGCTCCTCAGGAAAGGGGAGTGTCCGGCTTATCCTTTCTCCCTTTCACTCCCAGAGACGTTTTTGCATTTTTTGCACATAAAAAAAATCATTTTATCCTGAAGATGACACAAAACCCCCAAAAATATCGATTTTCTAAAAGTAGACACTTTACAGAATAAAATAGTGGCAGTTCCAATTTTTTATGTCACAAAACATTATCACAAAGTCTAGGAAATGCCAAATTTCAATAAAAAATACACTTAAGCTGATTTCAGGTCACAAAAAGCAATAAATGACCCATTTATGTGTAAAAATATAAAAGCCGAGGTTGCAGCGAGTAAATAGATATCCAACATGTCAAACCTTAAGTTGTGTGTGCTGAAATGGTGACAACCTTTAGTCCCCGGTATTATCTATAGGGGACACATTTATAGCCCCTTCTAGGTCATCAGTATAGAGTACGGAGGAGGTCTGCTCCTAGAATTATCCTCTCATTCTGGTGTGACCGGCGATATGTAACGTGTATCACAATCAATGTTATCACGTGTAGGCGCTCCAGCGTGTGCTCTTACATTTGGGTGTGCATATATGTGGGGGTGGGGGGGCCTTAACATTTTTTAAAGGGAGGAGTTATGTACTTGGGTGTAACTTTAATTCTTTACAATTAAAAAAAAAAATTTACTTAAGGGGACAAAGTCCTCTATGAGATGACTTTTGATGAGAGGTTCTCTTTATTGAGACATCCAGGGTCTAAAAGACCCCCAATGTCTCCCCTGTACTCCATTGGATGTAATGTAGAGCACATCGCACCGCATTACATTCTTTGCCGGCCTCGATGGTCAGGAAATCTGTCATAACGTCATTTCTGGGTCAGGACAAGAAGGGAGTGAACGTGTCCGCTCTCCTCCATCCCCTCTACCCTCCGACACCCGCTGACCCGGGCCCACAGATGGGCAAGCAGAGCCGGGGAAGCATAGTAGGTATAGGAGAGGTTCACACACACGGGGTGGCAGAGGCTGGCACCGGAAAGGAGAGCCCTGCGGCTTGCCCTCAGCAGGGATAAAGATTAAACACAATACTTGCCCGGCCCCCAGAACTACATGTCCCGGGCGTCGGGTGATGTAAAGTGACCATCCCTGCATGATGAGCCGACATTGACCTCACAGCACTGCCTCAGAGCAAACTAGTCATAGGAAGGATCAGATTTATCATTCCTTGTCTGCAGATCTAATACTCATCAAACCCAGTTCAGAGACCAAACAAACCCAACAGAGAAAAGGGGCCCCGGACCTCAAAACTGTAGTAAACACTAAACAGTCCAAACAAAATGTCTTCCCATGGGGGGAGTAGTTCTTCAATGTCCAGCAACCCTCCTATTCCCCCCTCACATCCACATCCTATTATTGTGTGACCAATACCATCCAAATCATTCTTACTTTCATTTCCCAAAGTTATCCGTCTACAAGGAGACCTGTATAGATCACATGATGGCACCAATGAGGATGGAGGAGGACCGGAGTCACATGCCTGAGAAGATACTAAACCTCACCCTGGAGATCATCTACCTGCTGACCAGAGAGGTGAGGAGGATTCTGGGAGGTCACATGACATCACTCTCATCTCTATAAATAAAATACAGACCTGACCGGAGAGGTGAGGAGGATTCTGGGAGGTCACATGACATCACTCTCATCTCTATTAATAAAACACAGACCAGACCGGAGAGGTGAGGAGGATTCTGGGAGGTCACATGACATCACTCTCATCTCTATTAATAAAACACAGACCTGACCGGAGGGGTGAGGAGGATTCCGGGATGTCACATGACATCACTCTTATCTCTACTAATAACACACAGACCTGACCAGAGAGGTTAGGAGGATTCTGGGAGGTCACATGACATCGCTCTTATCTCTATTAATAAAACACAGACCTGACCAGAGAGGTGAGGAGGATTCTGGGAGGTCACATGACATCACTCTTGTCTATTCTGGTCAATAGACCATTTTATTTTTGCACACATTTAGATGATGTCAGGTGGTTGATATTGTTTTATTTTTCTCCTGATCTGTAGGATTATGTTGTAAAGAAGAAGTCTAGTGGGGAGCCAATCTCAGGACGATGGAGCAGAACCCAGAGCCTCACCATGGTGCCTCCATCTCGTTCTCTGATACCTGAGAGGGAGAAAGAGCAGAAGATTCTGGAACTGACCACCATGATGGTCCATCAGCTGACAGGAGAGGTGAGCGGTGCCGGGAATTCTGGGACATTCTCCAGTAACAGACAAGGGATGTGTCTGGATGGTAACTGTATCATTGTGTGTGTCAGGTTCCTATAAGGTGTCAGGGTGTCACTGTCTATTTCTCCATGGAGGAGTGGGAGTATTTAGAAGGACACAAGGACCTCTACAAGGACGTCATGATGGACAATCAGCAGACTTTGGGTTTTGTGAAGATTGTAAGGAAGGAATTTCCCCGGAATGAGACGATATTGAAGCTCACCCTGGAAATCCTCAGCCTGCTGACTGGAGAGGTGAGTGTAATGAAGGGGTTAAATCTGACTCGGCTGTACACTGGGAGGTATTCAGAGTCACTTGAAGTCTTCTGATGTTCTGTAATCAATAACGACATCCACACAAGTACTATGAATACATAAAGTGTCCGGACTCTATGAGATTTGGTTATAGCACAAGATGGCGGCATTGGTTATAAAAGAGAACAATCTCAGCTTTAGTCCAATCAGAGAGACCCATCATTACCAGCATGCCACGCCCACTGACCACTAAATCCATGGGTGACATTTCCTGGTGGGTCAGTGAGCCTTACTAGTAAACCATTAGTGACTCTATTATATGACTTCTAGAAGGAGCTATAAATCTGACCCCATTGTCATCATATCATTGGATGGAGATGTCTGTCCTTTGCTGAGTCGGCACATTGTGGCCAATCCCTGGAGAATAAATCTAGAGCTGACCATAGAAGTGAGGGATTATGGGAGAGTGAGATTTATCTTTGTATCACACAGAACTGTACAGGAGTCATGAAGAAATCTACCGACAATGACACCAGAAGGAGATCTCATCGTATGACCACAAGATCCTCGAGAATCCAGAATCCCATCACCATCCCCCCACCTCCATCCCTGATCCCTACAAGACAGGAGACACAGAAGATTCTAGAAGTCACCAAGAAGATGATGGAGCTGCTGACAGGAGAGGTGAGCGGTGCCGGGAATTCTGGGACATTCTCCAGTAACAGACAAGGGATGTGTCTGGATGGTGACTGTATCATTGTGTGTGTCAGGTTCCTATAAGGTGTCAGGGTGTCACTGTCTATTTCTCCATGGAGGAGTGGGAGTATTTAGAAGGACACAAGGATCTCTACAAGGACGTCATGATGGACAATCAGCCGCCCCTCACATCACCGGGTAAGAGGAGACTTTATTGTAAAGGAGAGAGCAGTACGGAGGATCCACCTAGATCCCCCATCATCTGATAAACACATAGAAACAATGGATTCAGTCAGTGTGTGTGTTTCCTACAGATGGATCCAGTCATGGGAACCCACCAGAGAGATGTCCCCGTCCTCTGTATTCCCGGGATTCCACACAGGAAGGTCACACCATCCCTCACCATCATCAGGTAGATGATGACAATTATTGGTAGTTGTGATTTATACACAGCATGTTTGTTACAATGAATGTTTTATTATATCTTTCAGAGTGGAATCCTCGGGGATGATAATATTGATGTTAAAGAAGAGTATAAAGAGGAGGATGAGGAGTATGGAGTGATGGAGGAGTTTTCAGAAGGACACAAGGATATGATGGAGCCACCTAATACCAGGAACCCCCCAGCGGGATGTCCCCGTCCTTTGTATTCCCGGGATTCCACACAGGAAGGTCACACCATCCCTCACCATCATCAGGTAGATGATGACAATTATTGGTAGTTGTGATTTATACACAGCATGTTTGTTACAATGAATGTTTTATTATATCTTTCAGAGTGGAATCCTCGGGGATGATAATATTGATGTTAAAGAAGAGTATAAAGAGGAGGATGAGGAGTATGGAGTGATGGAGGAGTTTTCAGAAGGACACAAGGATATGATGGAGCCACCTAATACCAGGAACCCACCAGAGAGATGTCCCCGTCCTCTGTATTCCCGGGATTCCACACAGGAAGGTCACACCATCCCTCACTATTACAAGGTTGGTGGGATGGAGAATCTAGAACATGGACTTGTAGAGACTATGGGCTCCAATCACAAAGCGGTATCTTCCCGTATCCCAGTATGTAGTAAGATGCTGCATGCTTTTTTTTAGTAGTGAATCCTGCGGGTAATTTACCACTGGTGTCCATAGCAACACTTGGAAATAGCTTGTTGTTAAGGAGAGGGCAGCCGCCAGTGTCCCCAACAACCAGTAAACAAGGAGCGGACGGCCACCAAGTTCCCCGCTGACAGCTGTGACAGGTCTGGTATGGATTTTGAGTGAAACCCTGATGCCAAAATAATAAAATTAAAGGCGTGGGTTCCCCTCCAAAATCAATTAGTGAGTGCCCACCTTCCTCCTGAACCATACCAGGCCACATATCCTCAACATGAGGTGGGTGCTTCAGGGCAGGGGCATTCTGACCCCCCAAAAAGCACCTTGTCCCCATATCGATGGGGACAAGGGTCCCTTCCCCACAACCCTGGCCAGTGGTTGTGGGGTCTGTGGGTGGGGGGCTTATTGGAATCTGGAAGCTATCTTTAACATGGAGGCCCCCAGATGCCAGCCCCCCACAATGTGAATGGGTATAGAGTACATAGCACCCCTATTCATTCACCAAAAAAAATGTAGTGTAAAAAAACACTTGAAGAAATGTTTGACAAAAAAAAAATAAAGAGAAATATACCCCTGATGTAGATCCATCGATGATCCAATCACAATACTCGCTGTCATCGCTGAAAACAACAAAGTTCCCCTCCTGCCATCTGACAGCTCTGCCGCCTCCCACTTCTAAATAAACTAAGGAACGCTACTACCTTGTGACATCACTGTGTGGCCTTGCCCTCTTTTGACGTCACCAATACAACATGCCCCGGTCAGTGACATCACCAATACAACATGCCCCGGTCAGTGACATCACCAATACAACATGCCCCGGTCAGTGATGTCACCAATACAACATGCCCCGGTCAGTGACATCACCAATACAACATGCCCCGGTCAGTGATGTCACCAATACAACATGCCCCGGTCAGTGACGTCACCAATACAACATGCCCCGGTCCGTGACATCACCAATACAACATGCCCCGGTCAGTGACATCACCGAGTGGCACCGTCCCTCAGTAAATTTAGTGGCAGGAGGCAGCAGAGCTGTCAGACAGAGGGGAGTCTTCATTGGGAGCGGAGCTTTTCTTTCCCAGTCAGTGGTGACAGTGAGCATCGTGATTGATGATGGATCTACACCGGGGGGACATTTTGCTTTATTTTTGCTTTTTTAATAAAGGACTTGTCAAATACTGCCTGCTGTCTTTAACAGAATACTTTTTTGGGGTGAATAATTAGGGGTACCATGTACTCCATACTCATTCACATGGGGTGAGGGATCTGAGGGCCCCCTTGTTAAATTTTGTAACTCCTCTGCCTGCAAACCCCAACAGCCACTAGCCTGGGTTGTGGGGAAGAGTCCCTTGTCCCCATCAACATGGACAAGGTGCTCTGGGGGAGCAAAGCCCCCCCCTGCCCCAGAACATCCACTCCATGTTAAGGGCACATGGCCTGGTATGTTTCAGGATGGGGGTCGCTTTCTCGTCCCCCCCCTTTCCTGACCTGCCGGGCTGCATGCTCAGATATGGGTCTGGTATGTATTTCTTTCATTTTGGCAAGGGGTCCCCCTCAAAATCCATACTAGACCCCCCTAAAGGGGGAATCCTATGCTATTTTCTTCATATTTCATTGCCGGTAATTCGTTTTTTTATATTTATCGGTTGGTTAGGACGTGGTGGCCGCTCGCTCCCTAGCAACCATGTTGTTTACTGGTTGTTAAGGATGCCAGCGGCCGCCCACTCTTTACCAAGCAGTACACATTTCCTGAATGCCGCATGTCTCCACCACTAATTAATGACCGCATGCATTTCATTCTTTATTTCCTTCTGTGAATGTAACGCCTGTTCATGCGGTATTTACTGAGCGTGTTCAGTGTTTGTGGTCAATACCGCAACACGGGATAGGAAATGGACAGTTTCAGGATGGCATGCCGTATTTAGGGGAAATGTACCGACATATCACATGTGATCTGCTTCTGTGAAGGGAGACAATGTGTGGATTTTGTGTGTGATGTCACAATCATAAACCTTACATTTTACAGATGATATTTTCTCTCATTTCCTTGATTTAGAGTGGAGATCCAATCGATATAGAATTTGAGGTGAAAGCAGAAGAAGAAGAGGCGTATGTGAGGGATGATCAGCAGTCTATGGAGGAGGATGGAATAACGGGGACATTTATAGAGGAGGACACTCCTACAGAGATCAGCACAGGTGGGTCATGAACACTAAATCCATTCCTCCACCCATACTGCTCACTGATTGGTCCAGAGTAGGGCGGGGACTGGGTGATATCAGCCTGTAATCCCCTGGTCACTTTCCTGAGCTGTGTTCCCCGTCCTGTATTCCTGGATTTCTCTCGGATAATCTTCCTTCTCTGTGCTGCAGACAAAAGAATCCAGGACTTTCCTACAGCAATTCCCCCTTATCCCCCCCATTATGTATTATACATGGAGATCATATCCCCCCCTTATGTATTATACATGGAGATCATATCCCCCCCTTATGTATTATACATGGAGATCATATCCCCCCCATTATGTATTATACATGGAGATCATATCCCCCTTATGTATTATACATGGAGATCATATCCCCCCTTATGTATTATACATGGAGATCATATCCCCCCTTATGTATTATACATGGTGATCATATCCCCCCTTATGTATTATACATGGAGATCATATCCCCCCTTATGTATTATATATGGAGATCATATCCCCCTTATGTATTATACATGGAGATCATATCCCCCCTTATGTATTATACATGGAGATCATATCTCCCCCTTATGTATTATACATGGAGATCATATCCCCCTTATGTATTATACATGGAGATCATATCCCCCTTATGTATTATACATGGAGATCATATCCCCCTTATGTATTATACATGGAGATCATATCCCCCCTTATGTATTATACATGGAGATCATATCCCCCCCTTATGTATTATACATGGAGATCATATCCCCCCTTATGTATTATACATGGAGATCATATCCCCCCTTATGTAATATACATGAAGATCATATCCCCCTTATGTATTATACATGGAGATCATATCCCCCCTTATGTATTATACATGGAGATCATATCCCCCCTTATGTATTATACATGGAGATCATATCCCCCCTTATGTATTATACATGGAGATCATATCCCCCTTATGTATTATACATGGAGATCATATCCCCCTTATGTATTATACATGGAGATCATATCCCCCCCTTATGTATTATACATGGAGATCATATCCCCCCTTATGTATTATACATGGAGATCATATCCCCCCTTATGTATTATACATGGAGATCATATCCCCCCCCTTATGTATTATACATGGAGATCATATCCCCCCCTTATGTATTATACATGGAGATCATATCCCCCCTTATGTATTATACATGGAGATCATATCCCCCCTTATGTATTATACATGGAGATCATATCCCCCCTTATGTATTATACATGGAGATCATATCCCCCTTGGGATTTTTAATATCAGACCCTATATTGTTTATAAATATATTATTAAGTCGGGGTCCCAACACTGAACCTTGGGGTACCCCACTAACCCCTTCCATACCGGGCACTTTTTCCCCCTTCCTGCCCAGGCCATTTTTCAGGTTTCAGCGCTCTCACACTTTGCATGACAACTGCGCGATCATACAACATTGTACCCAAAGTAAAAATTGGGGGATATCTGTACTGTCCTGACATTATTATACATGGAGATCATATCCCCCCCTTATGTATTATACATGGAGATCATATCCCCCCCTTATGTATTATACATGGAGATCATATACCCCCTTATGTATTATACATGGAGATCATATCCCCCCCTTATGTATTATACATGGAGATCATATCCCCCCTTATGTATTATACATGGAGATCACATCCCCCTTATGTATTATACATGGAGATCATATCCCCCTTATGTATTATACATGGAGATCATATCCCCCCTTATGTATTATACATGGAGATCATATCCCCCCCTTATGTATTATACATGGAGATCATATCCCCCCTTATGTATTATACATGGAGATCATATCCCCCTTATGTATTATACATGGAGATCATATCCCCCCTTATGTATTATACATGGAGATCATATCCCCCCCCTTATGTATTATACATGGAGATCATATCCCCCCTTATGTATTATACATGGAGATCATATCCCCCCTTATGTATTATACATGGAGATCATATCCCCCCTTATGTATTATACATGGGGATCATATCCCCCCCTTATGTATTATACATGGAGATCATATCCCCCCCTTATGTATTATACATGGAGATCATATCCCCCCCCTTATGTATTCTACATGGAGATCATATCCCCCCTTATGTATTATACATGGTGATCATATCCCCCCTTATGTATTATACATGGAGATCATATCCCCCCTTATGTATTATACATGGAGATCATATCCCCCTTATGTATTATACATGGAGATCATATCCCCCCTTATGTATTATACATGGAGATCATATCCCCCCCTTATGTATTATACATGGAGATCATATCCCCCCCTTATGTATTATACATGGAGATCATATCCCCCCCTTATGTATTATACATGGAGATCATATCCCCCCCCCCCTTATGTATTATACATGGAGATCATATCCCCCCCCCCCCCCTTATGTATTATACATGGAGATCATATCCCCCCCCCCCTTATGTATTATACATGGAGATCATATCCCCCCCCCTTATGTATTATACATGGAGATCATATCCCCCCTTATGTATTATACATGGAGATCATATCCCCTCTTATGTATTATACATGGAGATCATATCCCCCCCTTATGTATTATACATGGAGATCATATCCCCCTTATGTATTATACATGGAGATCATATCCCCCCTTATGTATTATACATGGAGATCATATCCCCCCTTATGTATTATACATGGAGATCATATCCCCCCCTTATGTATTATACATGGAGATCATATCCCCCCTTATGTATTATACATGGAGATCATATCCCCCCTTATGTATTATACATGGAGATCATATCACACCCCCTTATGTATTATACATGGAGATCATATCCCCCCTTATGTATTATACATGGAGATCATATCCCCCTTATGTATTATACATGGAGATCATATCCCCCCCTTATGTATTATACATGGAGATCATATCCCCCCCTTATGTATTATACATGGAGATCATATCCCCCCTTATGTATTATACATGGAGATCATATCCCCCCTTATGTATTATACATGGAGATCATATCCCCCCTTATGTATTATACATGGAGATCATATCCCCCTTATGTATTATACATGGAGATCATATCCCCCCCTTATGTATTATACATGGAGATCATATCACACCCCCTTATGTATTATACATGGAGATCATATCCCCCCTTATGTATTATACATGGAGATCATATCCCCCCTTATGTATTATACATGGAGATCATATCCCCCCTTATGTATTATATATGGAGATCATATCCCCCCTTATGTATTATACATGGAGATCATATCCCCCTTATGTATTATACATGGAGATCATATCCTCCCCTTATGTATTATACATGGAGATCATATCCCCCTTATGTATTATACATGGAGATCATATCCCCCCCTTATGTATTATACATGGAGATCATATCCCCCCCTTATGTATTATACATGGTGATCATATCCCCCTTATGTATTATACATGGAGATCATATCCCCCCTCTTATGTATTATACATGGAGATCATATCCCCCCTTATGTATTATACATGGAGATCATATCCCCCCCTTATGTATTATACATGGAGATCATTTCCCCCCCTTATGTATTATACATGGAGATCATACCCCCCTTATGTATTATACATGGAGATCATATCCCCCCCTTATGTATTATACATGGAGATCATATCCCCCCTTATGTATTATACATGGAGATCATATCACACCCCCTTATGTATTATACATGGAGATCATGTCCCCCCTTATGTATTATACATGGAGATCATGTCCCCCTTATGTATTATACATGGAGATCATATCCCCCCTTATGTATTATACATGGAGATCATATCCCCCTTATGTATTATACATGGAGATCATATCCCCCCTTATGTATTATACATGGAGATCATATCCCCCTTATGTATTATACATGGAGATCATATCCCCCCTTATGTATTATACATGGAGATCATATCCCCCCTTATGTATTATACATGGAGATCATATCCCCCCTTATGTATTATACATGGAGATCATATCCCCCTTATGTATTATACATGGAGATCATATCCCCCCTCTTATGTATTATACATGGAGATCATATCCCCCCTTATGTATTATACATGGAGATCATATCCCCCCCTTATGTATTATACATGGAGATCATATCCCCCCCTTATGTATTATACATGGAGATCATAACCCCCTTATGTATTATACATGGAGATCATATCCCCTCTTATGTATTATACATGGAGATCATATCCCCCCCTTATGTATTATACATGGTGATCATATCCCCCTTATGTATTATACATGGAGATCATATCCCCCCTCTTATGTATTATACATGGAGATCATATCCCCCCTTATGTATTATACATGGAGATCATATCCCCCCCTTATGTATTATACATGGAGATCATATCCCCCCCTTATGTATTATACATGGAGATCATACCCCCCTTATGTATTATACATGGAGATCATATCCCCCCCTTATGTATTATACATGGAGATCATATCCCCCCTCTTATGTATTATACATGGAGATCATATCCCCCCTTATGTATTATACATGGAGATCATATCCCCCCCTTATGTATTATACATGGAGATCATATCCCCCCCTTATGTATTATACATGGAGATCATACCCCCCTTATGTATTATACATGGAGATCATATCCCCCCCTTATGTATTATACATGGAGATCATATCCCCCCTTATGTATTATACATGGAGATCATATCACACCCCCTTATGTATTATACATGGAGATCATATCCCCCCTTATGTATTATACATGGAGATCATGTCCCCCTTATGTATTATACATGGAGATCATATCCCCCCTTATGTATTATACATGGTGATCATATCCCCCCTTATGTATTATACATGGAGATCATATCCCCCCTTATGTATTATACATGGAGATCATATCCCCCTTATGTATTATACATGGAGATCATATCCCCCCTTATGTATTATACATGGAGATCATATCCCCCCCTTATGTATTATACATGGAGATCATACCCCCCTTATGTATTATACATGGAGATCATATCCCCCCCTTATGTATTATACATGGAGATCATATCCCCCCTTATGTATTATACATGGAGATCATATCACACCCCCTTATGTATTATACATGGAGATCATATCCCCCCTTATGTATTATACATGGAGATCATGTCCCCCTTATGTATTATACATGGAGATCATATCCCCCCTTATGTATTATACATGGAGATCATATCCCCCCTTATGTATTATACATGGAGATCATATCCCCCTTATGTATTATACATGGAGATCATATCCCCCCTTATGTATTATACATGGAGATCATATCCCCCCTTATGTATTATACATGGAGATCATATCCCCCCTTATGTATTATACATGGAGATCATATCCCCCTTATGTATTATACATGGAGATCATATCCCCCCCTTATGTATTATACATGGAGATCATATCCCCCTTATGTATTATACATGGAGATCATATCCCCCTTATGTATTATACATGGAGATCATATCCCCCCTTATGTATTATACATGGAGATCATATCCCCCCTTATGTATTATACATGGAGATCATATCCCCCTTATGTATTATACATGGAGATCATATCCCCCTTATGTATTATACATGGAGATCATATCCCCCTTATGTATTATACATGGAGATCATATCCCCCTTATGTATTATACATGGAGATCATATCCCCCCCTTATGTATTATACATGGAGATCATATCCCCCCTTATGTATTATACATGGTGATCATATCCCCCCCTTATGTATTATACATGGAGATCATATCCCCCCCTTATGTATTATACATGGAGATCATATCCCCCCTTATGTATTATACATGGTGATCATATCCCCCCTTATGTATTATACATGGAGATCATATCCCCCCTTATGTATTATACATGGAGATCATATCCCCCCTTATGTATTATACATGGTGATCATATCCCCCCTTATGTATTATACATGGAGATCACATCCCCCCTTATGTATTATACATGGTGATCATATCCCCCCTTATGTATTATACATGGAGATCACATCCCCCCTTATGTATTATACATGGAGATCACATCCCCCCTTATGTATTATACATGGAGATCACATCCCCCCTTATGTATTATACATGGTGATCATATCCCCCCTTATGTATTATACATGGAGATCATATCCCCCCTTATGTATTATACATGGAGATCATATCCTCCCCTTATGTATTATACATGGAGATCATATCCCCCCTTATGTATTATACACGGAGATCATATCCCCCTTATGTATTATACATGGTGATCATATCCCCCCTTATGTATTATACATGGAGATCATATCCCCCCTTATGTATTATACATGGAGATCATATCCCCCCTTATGTATTATACATGGAGATCATATCCCCCTTGGGATTTTTAATATCAGACCCTATATTGTTTATAAATATATTATTAAGTCGGGGTCCCAACACTGAACCTTGGGGTACCCCACTAACCCCTTCCATACCGGGCACTTTTTCCCCCTTCCTGCCCAGGCCATTTTTCAGGTTTCAGCGCTCTTACACTTTGCATGACAACTGCGCGATCATACAACATTGTACCCAAAGTAAAAATTGGGGGATATCTGTACTGTCCTGACATTATTATACATGGAGATCATATCCCCCCCTTATGTATTATACATGGAGATCATATCCCCCCCTTATGTATTATACATGGAGATCATATCCCCCCTTATGTATTATACATGGAGATCATATCCCCCTTATGTATTATACATGGAGATCATATCCCCCTTATGTATTATACATGGAGATCATATCCCCCCTTATGTATTATACATGGAGATCATATCCCCCCCTTATGTATTATACATGGAGATCATATCCCCCCTTATGTATTATACATGGAGATCATATCCCCCTTATGTATTATACATGGAGATCATATCCCCCCTTATGTATTATACATGGAGATCATATCCCCCCCTTATGTATTATACATGGAGATCATATCCCCCCTTATGTATTATACATGGTGATCATATCCCCCCTTATGTATTATACATGGAGATCATATCCCCCTTATGTATTATACATGGAGATCATATCCCCCTTATGTATTATACATGGAGATCATATCCCCCTTATGTATTATACATGGAGATCATATCCCCCCCTTATGTATTATACATGGAGATCATATCCCCCCTTATGTATTATACATGGTGATCATATCCCCCCTTATGTATTATACATGGAGATCATATCCCCCTTATGTATTATACATGGAGATCATATCCCCCTTATGTATTATACATGGAGATCATATCCCCCCTTATGTATTATACATGGAGATCATATCCCCCCTTATGTATTATACATGGAGATCATATCCCCCTTATGTATTATACATGGAGATCATATCCCCCTTATGTATTATACATGGAGATCATATCCCCCTTATGTATTATACATGGAGATCATATCCCCCTTATGTATTATACATGGAGATCATATCCCCCCCTTATGTATTATACATGGAGATCATATCCCCCCTTATGTATTATACATGGTGATCATATCCCCCCCTTATGTATTATACATGGAGATCATATCCCCCCCTTATGTATTATACATGGAGATCATATCCCCCCCTTATGTATTATACATGGTGATCATATCCCCCCTTATGTATTATACATGGAGATCATATCCCCCCTTATGTATTATACATGGAGATCATATCCCCCCTTATGTATTATACATGGTGATCACATCCCCCCTTATGTATTATACATGGAGATCACATCCCCCCTTATGTATTATACATGGAGATCACATCCCCCCTTATGTATTATACATGGAGATCATATCCCCCCTTATGTATTATACATGGAGATCATATCCCCCTTATGTATTATACATGGAGATCATATCCCCCCTTATGTATTATACATGGAGATCATATCCCCCCTTATGTATTATACATGGAGATCATATCCCCCCTTATGTATTATACATGGAGATCATATCCCCCCTTATGTATTATACATGGAGATCATATCCCCCCTTATGTATTATACATGGAGATCATATCCCCCCTTATGTATTATACATGGAGATCATATCCCCCCTTATGTATTATACATGGAGATCATATCCCCCTTGGGATTTTTAATATCAGACCCTATATTGTTTATAAATATATTATTAAGTCGGGGTCCCAACACTGAACCTTGGGGTACCCCACTAACCCCTTCCATACCGGGCACTTTTTCCCCCTTCCTGCCCAGGCCATTTTTCAGGTTTCAGCGCTCTCACACTTTGCATGACAACTGCGCGATCATACAACATTGTACCCAAAGTAAAAATTGGGGGATATCTGTACTGTCCTGACATTTGGGGGATATCTGTACTTATCTGACATTTGGGGGATATCTGTACTTATCTGACATTTGGGGGATATCTGTACCGTCCTGACATTTAGGGGATATCTGTACCGTCCTGACATTTGGGGGATATCTGTACCGTCCTGACATTTGGGGGATATCTGTACCGTCCTGACATTTGGGGGATATCTGTACCGTCCTGACATTGGGGATATCTGTACTGTTCTGACATTTGGAGGATATCTGTACTGTCCCGACATTTGGGGGATATCTGTACCGTCCTGACATTTGGGGGATATCTGTACCGTCCTGACATTTGGGGGATATCTGTACCGTCCTGACATTTGGGGTATATCTGTACCGTTCTGACATTTGGGGGATATCTGTACAGTCCTGACATTTGGGGGATGTCTGTACCGTCCTGACATTTGGGGGATATCTGTACCGTCCTGACATTTGGGGGATATCTGTACCGTTCTGACATTTGGGGGATATCTGTACCGTCCTGACATTTGGGGGATATCTTTACCGTCCTGACATATTTGGGGGATATCTTTACCGTCCTGACATATTTGGGGGATGTCTGTACCCTCCTGACATTTGGGGGATATTTGTACCCTCCTGACATTTGGGGGATATCTGCACCGTCCTGACATTTGGGGATATCTGCACCGTCCTGACATTTGGGGATATCTGCACCGTCCTGACATTTGGGGATATCTGCACCATCCTGACATTTGGGGGATATCTGCACCATCCTGACATTTGGGGGATATTTGTACTGTCTTGACATTTGGGGGATATATGTACTGTTCTGACATTTGGGGGATATCTGCACCGTCCTGACAGTTGGGGGATATCTGTACTGTTCTGACATTTGGGGGATATCTGTACTGTTCTGACATTTGGGGGATTTCTGTACTGTCCTGACATTTGGGGGATAGCTGTACTGTCCTGACATTTGGGGGATATCGGTACCATTCTGACATTTGGGGGATATCTGTCCTGTCCTGACATTTGGGGGATATCTTTCCCGTCCTGACATTTGGGGGATATCTGTCCCGTCCTGACATTTGGGGGATATCTGTACTGTCCTGACATTTAGGGGATATCTGTACTGTTCTGACATTTGGGGATATCTGTAC